>NC_026000.2:88145638-88217817 GCF_000442705.2 Elaeis guineensis
GCATCCACCAGTTGATCAATTCTGGACAGAGGGTAGTTGTCCTTTGGGCAGGCTTTATTCAGCTTTTTGAAGTCTATACACATCCTCCACTTGCCGTTTGCCTTTTTGACTAGGATGACGTTGGAAATCCAGTCGGTCGGGATAATTGACTTCTCTAATGAATCCAACTTTTAGGAGTTTGTCCACTTCTTCGGCTATCACTTTTTGCCTCTCCGGTGCATGACCTCAGATTTTTTCTTTCGTCGGCTGATGATTTGGATCGACGGCCAGATGGTGTTCCATGACTTCTGTGTCGATCTCTGGTATGTCTGCTGGAACCCAAGCAAAAATATCCGCGTTCTTTCATAGAAAATCAATGAGATGCATCCGCACCTTTTCCCCTAGGTTGGAGCCGATCTTCACCACATGCTCCGCATTCCCGTCGTTCAAAGGGATCGAAACCAAATCTTCGATTGGGCCGCCCCTCCCCTTAGCGAGGTCATCGCGAGCATCCAGCCCATCGACTGGACAGAGGTCAGATTGATCACCTCTTTGCAAGGCTATGTTGTAGCAGTGTCTGGCCAGGGCTTGGTCTCCCCTGACTTCTCCGACCCTTGGCTGGTAGGGAATTTTAATTTCAAATGGTAGGTTGACACTATGGCCCGGAGAGCATTGAGGCCAGGTCAGTCGAGGATTGCGTTGTAGGCTGACGGCGCCTTCACCACCAGAAAATTCACCAGAGCCTTGGATTGCTTTGGATATCGACCCGCGGCTACAGTCAAAGTTATTACTCCCTCCACCGGGACAGCATCGTCGGTAAACCCTACCAGAGGGAAACTAATCGGCCCCAAATGGTCGTCAAGGATGGACATTCTTGAGAAGGCGTCGTAGAATAAAATATCGGCCGAACTTCCATTGTCGACAAGAATGCGGCAGACGTCGTAATTAGCTATATTCAAGGAAACTACAACTGCATCGTTATGACGAAATTGAACTCCCCGAGCATCTTCTTCAGTGAAAGTTATGGATTCCTCAATCTTTTGCCGCTTGGGAGGTCCGGCCAATGCGTCGGTCGCTCCCCACCGGGATTCTTCCGAGATGGTGTTGGCGAAATCTGTCAGAGATCGATTGCCTGACCGCTCCATGTCGGTGGCCTTTGCTGGAGGAGGAGCCTGAGAAACTGGAGGTGAAGCCGGAGCTGAGATCTGGCCGCGGAGGCCGTGGATCGCCGTGCGGATGCTTTGCGGGGAGGCATCGGGCGAAGATCTAATGGGGGAAGGAGGAGAGGTCGTCGGAAAAGATGATCGGAGGCGGTCCCATTAAGCGATCCTTTAAGAACAAGGGTACTATGAAGACACAGCCGCCCTTCCTCTAGCGCCAATCCTGTTGCTGCAAAAATCCGCCTGCGTCGGAGAAGCTGGAGTCAAGGGAGTCACGATCGCCGTCGGGACCTACAAAAGAAGTCTAAACTGGAGTTGGGGTTGCTCCAGTAAGACCCTCCGATGCTCAAGTCAGTTCTCTGCCTCAACAAGAATGGAGTGCTCGAACGGAAATTTTAGCAGAGTCTTTGTGATAGAAACTAGAGCTTAGAGAATAACGTATCTGGGGTCCCCTTTTTATAGGCGGAGGGTGCGATAGATGATAGCGACGTTTGTAACCGTCTGGCAGTGGGCCGTTCAGAGCCTGGAGGAGTCTGTTATGGAGGGTAGTGGAGTGGAATCGTGGCCATCACTGTGACCTGCCACGTGGAGTCTGTCATGGAGAGTGGAGCGACGTCCATTATCGCGACTTGCCAGAGGGTGGAGGATCCGTGCAGTATCAGCTACAGCAAGTGGAGCAGAGTCATGGTCATTACTGTGGCCTGCCAGGGAGTGATGGAGCCGTGCAGGATCCATCACAGGAAGTGGAGTAGAGTCGTGGTCAATACTGTGGCCTGTCAGGGAGTGATGGAGCCGCACGGGATCTGTCGCAGGAAGTGGAGCAGAGTCATGGCCATTACTGTGGCCTGCCAGGGGGTCCAGGCCTGTCGGCAATAGAAATCTGAAAGGAATTCGCCCTCAACGGAAGCTCGACCAAAGGCTTACGGTGGGAATTTGGCACGGACCGCTTGTGACAGGAATTTGAGGTAGATCGTTTGTAGCAGAAACTCAGAGGGGGTCGCTTGCGGTAGGAGCCCGAAGTCCGGCCCTTGTAGGAGTTCGGGGTGAGGTCCACCTGTGCAGTTGAAGTCGAAGACGTAGTCCAGCTCTCGTAGGAGTCCGGATGAAGTCCACCTGCAATCAAGGTTGGGGACAAAGTCCGACTCCCGTAGGAGTCCGGATGGGATCTACCTGAAGTTGAAGTCGGGGATGAAGTCCGGCTCCCGTAGGAGTCTGGATGAAGTCTACCTGTGCAGTTGAAGTCGGGGATGGAGTCCGACTCCCGTAGGGGTCCGGATGAAGTCTACCTGTGCAGTTGAAGTCGGGGACAAAGTCTGGCTCCCGTAGGAGTCCAGATGAAGTCTACCTGTGCAGTTGAAGTCGGGGATGAAGTCCGGCTCCCGTAGGAGTCCAGATGGAATCTACCTGCAGTTGAAGTTGGGGACGAAGTCCGGCTCCGGTAGGAGTCTGGATGAAGTCTACCTGCGTAGTTGAAGTCGGGGACGGAGTCTGGCTCCCGTAGGAGTCCGGATGAAGTCTACCTGCACAGTTGAAGTCGGAGATAAAGTCCGGCTCCCGTAGGAGTCCGGATGAAGTCTACCTGCGCAGTTGAAGTCGGGGATGGAGTCTGACTCCCGTAGGAGTCCGGATGAATTCTACCTGCGCAGTTGAAGTCGGGGATGGAGTCCGGCTCCCATAGGAGTCCGGATGAAGTCTACCTGCGCAGTTGAAGTCGGGGATGGAGTCTGACTCCCGTAGGAGTCCGGATGAAGTCTACCTGCATAGTTGAAGTCGGGGATGGAGTCTGGCTCCCGTAGGAGTCCGGATGAAGTCTCCTGCACAGTTGAAGTTGGGGATGGAGTCCGGCTCTCGTAGGAGTCCGGATGAAGTCTACCTGCGTAGTTGAAGTCGGGGATGGAGTCCGGCTCCCGTAGGTGTCCGGATGAATTCTTCCTACGTAGTTGAAGTCAGGGATGGAGTCTGGCTCCCGTTGGAGTCCGGATGAAGTCTACCTTTACAGTTGAAGTCGGGGACGAAGTCTGGCTCCCGTAGGAGTCCGGATGAAGTCTACCTACGCAGTTGAAGTCGGTGAAGAAGTCTGGCTTCCGTAGGAGTCCGGATGGAATCTACTTGCAGTTGAAGTCGGGGACGAAGTCCGGCTCCCGTAGGAGTCCGGATGAAGTCTACCTGTGCAGTTGAAGTCAGGGATGGAGTCCGGCTCCCGTAGCAGTTCGGATGAAGTCTACCTGCGTAGTTGAAGTCAGAGATGGAGTCCGGCTCCCGTATGAGTCCAGATGAAGTCTTCGAGGTGGTCGACCACTGTCGGGGCTTGGGCGAAGTCTGCCCATCATGAAGAATCCGGCCTACATTGGTGGTCGTTTATCAGTCGGCAGAACTTGGGAACGCTACGGAGGCTCGGCCGCTGGAGGGGCTCGGGAAGATGCCGCCGACGGTCGAATGTCGGTAGAACCCCTGGAGGGTCACTCCTGGTGCGAACGTCGGCTGAGGGGGTGTCTCATACCCAACAGTCTCCATCTCCTCTTCCATGCCCACATTATCCTGAGGCATCATCACATGGCACACAAAATTAAGGGACATGTGGATCATGTAAGAAAATTAAGATAAGTAAAGGAGGACTCTTCTCCCTAACTTTCCAAAATAAATGTAACACCCATAATTCTTTGGCATGTGGTTTTTGGCATGGAGGAGGTTGGTTTCATGTGGAACACTTCCATAAAACTAGATAAAATTAATTAATTAATTAAATAGTTCAAACCTAATCACATTAGGTCAAGACAATAAGACTAGATTAGCATAAACACCTTTATATTGAACTCAATTGAAAACTTGGGTTAATTCATGTGCTAGTAATTTAATTAACCCATTGAATTTATAATAAATTTAAATTGATTAGATCAAAATCAAATTTTTATTGTGTTTGACCCATTGGGTTCCAAATCTAGCCAACAGTGGATCCAAACTCTCGATGAAACCCTAATCCGATTAGATTAGGTCAGCTCAAGAGTCCCAATCAACTAGGACTCTTTCTAATTAATTTTAGAATTGAAACTCTTTTAATTCTGTCGAGTCCACAAGTCAAGATTGACATCTAGCAACATGTCATGACTATCCAAAAGATTTAAAATTTGATAAAAATATCATAATTATCCTTTCATGGTGAGGTACCGTGCAATTCAATCCTTCAATCACACAACATCCCAGAAAGACCATGGGTATGAAAATATGTCAAACCCAAATATCTAACTATATGTATCTCGATCTAATGATGATGATGACTCGATTGATGAATCGGTAGAAACTATTTCTACTATTCATCCCTGCTCTAGCCAGAGACTCTTAGAGTCACCATCCTATGAGATCACATAGGATGTTCTCTCCTCCTCAAGGAGTGATTGATTCTTTGTTGACCACTCACAATCTCCATGCATACTTTGTCATACCCAGAATATCCCACACATATTTCAAAGTGGTATGCTAGGGAATAAATCGAAGTAAGGATCCATGCACATAAGGTACCGTGGTGATCTCAAGTCAAAGGATCACATGCACCACTCCCACTGAAGAACCATCTACTGACATACTGTAAGGCTCCATTAGATGTTCTTTTATAGATTAGTTTAGCAAACTCATTCTCTAATGAGTACCTACATCCTTATTTTAGTATCATCACATAAGTGGTTGTGAGATCAACCACCCTCTCCATCGAGCATATATAAGATGTATTAGTCTTATCGGAGTCATTGATCTCTGACTTGATGATCCAACGATCTAGAATATTTTAGATTGGGGCTATCAAGATTTTAGATCTCACTGGCATGATCTCATCACGGCTCTAAAATTATTATCCTAATCTATGAGGTTTATCATAATCATATAAAAATGATATAGCAAATGATAAAACATAATATCTCATATAAATAAAATAACTAATATCATGCAAATGAGCAAAAAGATAATGAAGAAATATCCCATCGCATCCCATGTGATTGACTTGTAGGGCACAATTCTTTCACCTTGAACCCAATCAGATTTCTCTAAATCCAATTGACACTTCATAAGCTCAATTGCTTATTTCAGATCTAATCCCTTTGTTATGTGACCCCATATGTTCAATTCTATCTGGTAGTGAGATATACAATGATCTCTATCAAAGTATCATTGAAACTTTTTTCAATGAATCAAAATAATTTCATTCTAACTCATCAAAGATTGTCGATCTAGAACAATCCTATTGAGCTCTCACAATCTATCAGTGATACCTAGCAGTATGTAGTGGCAACTTAGTAGAACCAAAATGAACCTTAAGGTGTAGTAAACGTATGATTTAGTTTCTCTATCGTGAGTTCCGACTTGATGGCAGGTCATGGATAAATCATCAAACCTCAACATCAGTCATATGATCGATTCAATCAGTTCAAGTCTAATTGTGATTTCTATGGAAACTCCTTTCCATCAATCATACTACTATGGCCATAAATTCTCAGACTTAGCCTCTCAAATCTCATAAGACTACTCCTCTCTATCAAGATCAATAGATCCAATCTTGATGTGCATTTTATTCTTACAGTAGACCAACTGTCTCCAACATCCACTACAATGGCTCATTAAGATTCATGTTTATGTATCAATCAAACTCTAGTAGCCTCACTGTGAACAGTAGTATCATCTCAGATCAAAAGACTATTTACACAACTACAACATCGAGACAATCACTGACAATTGAATAAAAATCCAAGTGATCTCTCATATGGTCACACTTAGTACTAGTTGTTCTCTAACAACTATCTACACTCATCACTCAGTGTCTCTACACTGTAAACTAGAGACTCATCTATCACAAAAAAAGTGATCTGTGCGTTGGTCTATCTAGATCGATCATCATCCTCATGATGATTCTATGATTGAAAGTATTTAGGAATAAAATATATGTCTCTAATTTTTAATACTTTGAGAATATGTATTAAAAGTTAATTTCATGGACAATTCAAATAAACTTACCCTTTTATTGATCAAATCAATCTATAAAGTTTAAAATTGTGTCCTAGATTTATTACAATGTGTCAGCCATATTGGGTTCTAGGACATACATCTAACACTCCTCTCATCCATGAAAGAAAAAGAGGCCATCCCCTCTTCATGTCACAAATGGAAAGGTGGGGGGTGTCCAAGAGTTGGACTCTCCATTGAAGGAACCAGATCTAGGGTTTCAGGATTAGATCTTGAAATTTTTTCAAGATCATATAGCGGAAGACTAAAATAAATTAAAATTTATTTTATAAAATCAAAGAATCTCTAGATCTAAGATTCTATTACATGATTATTATATGGCATTAAATCAAAAATTAAAACATATAGAGAATGAACTACATGTTGATCATATCAACATGTTTCTATGCTACATCTAATGTATGTAATAAACAATAGATCAGATCTATTACCTTGTAAGTTAGATGTTCTAACCTTGCTGATCCGAGGTTGAGGATGATGTTGTGAGCTGTACATGCATCCGGCCTCTAGGAGTCATCCACACGAGCCCACAAATCTCAATCAGAAGTCCTGCTCCAGAAAATCAGCACAGTATGCTAGTACTGCGCTGATCCTTCTTCTATGGTTGATCAGGTGCCTCTTTCTTCTTGATTTGGACTCTTCTAAAGATGAGAAGTAGGAGGAAGAGTTTTAGATCTAAGACACTCTCAGAAAACTCAAGATGGAGGAAGGAAGAGATGAACACAACAACCCTAGAAGAAGACCCTCTTCTTCTTCTCTTTACTCTCTCTGGACATCCTATTTTGTGTCTATTATATCTCCACGTTCCAACCTTCTTTCTCTTTGATTTTTGGAAATCCCAAAGGTCTCTCTTTTGTCTATGTTTCACAAAAGTTTCATAAAAAAATTTATTTTATATAGAGAGATATGATAGAGTCCTTGTCTAGATCAAATACCTAGTCAAGGTATATCCAAACATGGCAAGATAAGGGGTGCCCAACTCTTGGGCACCCCCTCCTTCTTTTTGTGTGTGGACCAATAGCAAAGGGCACCTATCAAGTGCCATAAAATTTACAAAAATTTTAGGAAAAATTTGAACAAAAATCGGTACAAAAAGAAAAAAGTTTTGGATTTCTAAAACTCTATCTCATAGAATTTGAAATCCAAACTTATTCCTATTTTGATTTGATCCACAACCATCTTCCATGTAAGAAAGAAGAGAGGAAACCTTTTGGGCATGGTGAAGACCTGGGAGAGGATTTTTATTGCACAAAATAATAGAGAATTGGCATGGAATAAGAGAGAGGGCATGGGGGGCTAATGTGGTGCAAGGTAGAATCCTTGTCTTACTAGGATTCTATCTTATGACTTATTTTAATTTAGTTTCTCAAATCAAATCAAACCAAAATTAGATCAACCTAATTAAAATAAGACTTAACCTAATTAAAAACCTAATTTAATCATATTAAATTATATTTTAATTTATTTTAATTTTTTAATCAAATTAGAAATTATGTTGACCCAAGTCCTAATTGAACTAGGACTAGTTTTTTCTTGCACTTGGCTTATCCAATAAATCAATTGAACTTGATCCAATCAAATTCAAATTAAATCTAATTAAACCATATTTAATCAGACTTAATCTCAATCCATTGACTTAATCAAATTAAGCCAATTAGTAATCGAATTGCTAATTGATCCTTCTGCAACAGTTGCACCAGGTTAAATGTCAATCGTATTGATCGTTTAACCCTAGAATGATTCTTAATCGTTAATCAACAATCCGATCGGATTGTGAACTCTAATGTGTGTGATCTCATAGATATAAACTTAAGTCAGTAGTATAGAAATAAATTTCTATACCAATCGAAGTGACATCTAGCAATGGTACCCGACAGCCAGATAGGTCGAATGTGTAGAACAACATTCTTAGAACCCATACGGATATAGTTTTCATATAATTCATCTCCTTGATGAAAATGATCATAGAATACCTCAGAGTTCAACTGTCAACTCTGATCAGGTTGTCCACATTGTATTTTAAAATATCAAATCAATCTAATGGATTACCCTGGCCAAGGTTTTGCTAAATTGAAATATAGCGACTCATTCTTCTCCAACTCTTGGAGTGGTTAATCCTATCTCGATCACACTCTGACTTCATAAGTACTTGACTATGCCCAGAAGCCTTTCATCACTGAATTAAAAATTTAGTTAGTCTAGTACCAAAGCATAGTGAGTTGCTTGCAAGTCACTGAGGCGATCTCAGGTCTAAGGGACACTTATACCTATATCCCATCATAGACATTCTCGACAGCAGAATGCTCTAGAGTTGGTCACATTCAATGATGATGTACCCTTACATCTCACCTGTATGCCATACCAGTATCTCCACACTCTTTGGTTAAGAGGACAACCAATCCATATGGCCTACAGCGACCTATGCTCGATAGAAGCTGTCGTTCTTATTAACAGCCTATCATTTGGTTGTGAATAATTTTAAAGACTAATCGATAAATCCTCTCTTTATCGAACTTAAATAGTCCTAAGGACTTCATCATAACAATGGAGTTCATTAGAAGATAAAAACTTATGATGAAAATATCAAAAATATATTTTATTTATTAACAAATCAATTACAATACTTGGTTGCTCAACTGTCAACAGCTTGACGATTAGCTTTTGGGACATATTTCCCAACATCCATATCCCACACGCCAAGCCCCTCTTCTCTCCCCTCTTTGGAAGAGATTTTGTGAGAGTTTGCTGCTAGTTTCAAGACATCAAAGAGAGGCTCTTCTGCTAGTTTTACAGTAAAAAATTGGAGGAGAAAAATTTCTTTCTAAAGAGAGGAAGAAAAGAAAGAAGAAAGATCTTCTTTCTTGTGCGCAACCTTGGAGAAGGAGTTCTTCTCTCATTTTTTTTTTATTTTTTTTAGTATAAAAATAAGATTGGATCTAATTTTTAATATGATAATTTATAAAAAAAATAACAAAAAAATTTGGTTGGATGTTGGAGGTTCCTAGAGTTCTAGATCAAGGAGAAAAAAGAAGAAGAAGAGAGAAGAACAGTTCTTCTCTTAGGTCTCTCTTTTGGATTCTTCTAGAGCTTAAAATTTTATATTATTTTTTATATAAAAAATTAGATTAGATCTAATTTTTATCATAAAAAATTAGAGAAGAAAAGTTCTTGTTAAAGATATGGAAAGAAGAGGGAAAGGTTCTCTCTTGTGCGTGGAAGAATTGAGAAGAAAGGATTCTTCTCTTGATCTCTATCGTAGAGACTTGGTGAGTGGTTTTAGAAAAAAAAAAGAGAGAATCTTCATATTCTTCATCTTCTTCATATTTCTCTTAGATTAGTCAAAGCATGGTGTCTTCGTAAGCTAGCACTCTCAGGGAGATTGATCAACATAAGAGCTTCGTGTAGATACCTATAGAAGTCGGACACATGTGCGGCTGCTTAGCATCATGAAGAATCAACTACTACAGATTTTGAATATGGTGATTTGCTATCCATACTTAGGTATGGAGTTTTGAACTCAATTCATATTAGATATGATCTAAACATAATTCAAATATGATCTGATTGATATAGATGTGATCTATGTTTGCTAAATTTTAGATTTCAGATTTACATGCATGCATATTAGTTCATGTCATAGATCCTATTTGATAGTTTTAGATTTGATCTATGCATGTATTGTAGATTAAATTATTTAATCTATGTATGGTTTACTGTAAAATTTTAAAAATGCATGCACAAAATCATCACACTTTCCTTCACCACTTCCTTCACATGGAGAACAATTCTCTATGTAATAATTATTGGTTGGGAAGAGCCTTCAAATAGAATGACTCCTCATCTTCTGTGCTCATAAATTCTATTTATTTTTGGCATGTAACATTTAAGAAAAATGAGCAAAATAAGAAAAGGTTGTTAAGAGTCTTAAAGAAAGACTCTCCTTCTTCCTTAACGCAAATAAGGGTCGGCGGCATTTATTTTTTGCATGGAAAACCTGATGGTGTGGAGGAGTCTTTCCTCACTTGAAACACTTTCAAGTTAAGAGGAAACCAATTAATTTAGACCTAATCCAATTAGATCAATGGCAACAGATTTGGTTTAGCTCAAACACTTTGAACTTAACCTAATTGAAAACTTGGGTTAACACAATGTGCTAGCATATCAAATTAACCCCTAGAATTTATATTAAATCCTAATTAAATCATATCAAGATTAAATTTCAAAGTATGTGTCCCATTAGGTTTCAAATCTAGTCAGCAGTGGACCCAGGCTCTTGACCTAGTCCTAATCTGATTAGATTAGGTTAGCCTAATTTCATCAATTAATCAAAACTCTTTCTAATTAATTTTTGAATTAAACTTCTTTAATTCTTGTGAGCCTATAAGTCAAGATTGATGTCTAGTAATATATCATGACTATTCGAAAGAAATAAAATTTAGTGAAAATATCAAAATTATACTTTAGTGGCAAGTTACCATGCAATTCAATCCTTCAATCATACAACATCCCAGATGAGCTTTGAGTATGAAATCATATCAAACCCAAATGCTCATCTACTTATATCTCGATCAGAAGGTAATGATTTAGTTGATGATACATTAAAAATTCTTTTCTAATTATCAACCTTCTTTGGCCAAAGACTTCTCAAATCATCATTTTATGAGATCACATAGGATGTTCGTTCTCCTTATTAGGAGTGACCGATCCTTTATTAACTACTCACAACCTCCATGCATGCTTCACCATATCCAGAATACCCCATACAAGGATCAGAGAATCAAGCTAGAAAATGAACCAAAATATAGATTCATATATATAAGATACCATGGTGATCTCAGATCTAAGGATCACTTGCACAACTCCCACTAGAGAATAACTTGTTGACATACAAATAAGGCTCCATCAGATGTTCTCTTGTAGGTCAATTCAGTGAACTCATTCTCTAATAGGCACCCACATCCTTGTATTAGTGTCACTACATAAGTATTATGAGATCAACCACCCTCTTCATGGAGTATACATAGGATTTGCCAGTCTTATCGGTATCATTGATCTCTGACTCAATGAACCAATGACTAAGAATATTTTAGATCAGGACCATCAAAGATTTAGATCTCACTGGTATAATATCATCTGGTCTTAAAATCATTATCCTAATCTATGGAGTTCATTATAATCTATGCAAGTATAAGATGTAGCATATAATGAATTAAAGTACATAACTTTATTAATAAATAATGTCAAATATATGAGTTTGGAAGATAAACTATAGAAAAATATTCCATCGCATCACACATATGATTGGCATATAGGGCATTATTTTTTTAGAATCCTATTTGTACTTTCAGATACCCCATTGGATTGAGATGTTCTTGGAGGAGTTCATTGAGAGACTATGCTATTGTCCTTGAGATATTTCAAAAAGTTTTTGACTAAGATATTCACCTCCTCGATCAGATCGAAGAACCTTAATGAATTTACTTATTTCTTTTTTTATTTTACTTCTAAATTTTTAAAATTTTTTAAAGACTTTAGATTTGTATCTCATCAAAAATATATATTTGTACCATGACAGATCATCGATAAAGGTGATGAAGTAGCTGTAACCACTCCTAGCCTGCACATCTAATAGCTCACACACATCGAGTATACCAGGGCAAGCAACTCAATGGTCCTTCTCCATATCCTACAAAAGATAACTTAGCTATTTTTTCTCGAAGGCAAGATTCATAAGTTGGGTACAACTCAGAACCAAAAGAGTCAAAGATCCCAAGATCCCATCCTTTTTCAATTTGTTTATCCTATCCTCTCCAATATGACCTAGTCTATGATGTCACAAGTACTTCTGATTAATCTCATCTCTGGATCTCTTTTGACCTATGGCACGCACTACTTGTTCATTTATATTCACATTTGTATCAACATGCAAGTGATAAAGACTGTCCATCAAGAGACCACATGCAACCAATTTATTTCACAAATAAATGGAATAAAAGTCTTTATTGAAATTAAAATCAAAACCATCTTGTGCTAGCATAGATATAGAAATTAAATTTTGACTAGTTATAGGTATAAAATAATAGTCTTTCGAATCTAATCAAACTTGGATGATAATTGAAGAAGATAAGTGCCAACTGCTTCTGTAGTAACTTTTTCTCCATTACCGATCCGAAGATCATGTCACCTTTCTTCAACCTTCTACTTTCTATTAGATCCTACATTGAAGTACATATGTGAGTACTAGAACTAGAGTCCAATACCTAACTAGAAGTAGAAGAAATCATTAGGTTGGATTTAATTACGAGCATATTTGACGTACCTTTCGAAGGTATATTGCCCTTCTTGGTCTTCAGGCTCTCCAGATAGAGTGGATAATTCCTTCTCCAATAGCCATTAGCATCATAGTGAAAATACTTTTCTTTCATTATAGCCTTCTTTGGAATGTCCTTCTTTGGCTTGCTCTACTTCTTCTACTTTTTCATAGGTTTATTCTTCTTCTTTCAATCAGACTTTCTCTTGGATGAAGAAGACAGCTCCATAGTAAGAACAATGCCTCTTGAACTTTTTAAGGTTCTCAATAGTGGTCAATATGTTGACCAATTCGGGTATAGTGCAATCAAGTTTGTTCATATGAAAATTTATAATAAATTGACTATATGAACTCATAAGGGATTGAAAGATCAAATCCATCTGTAATTTCTTTTGCATATTTAGCCCAGCTTCTTAAGCTCTTCTATGTTCTTAATCACTGTCATACAGTATTCATAGATGGACTATCCTTCACACATCTTCGGATTGAAGAGTCTCTTGGACACTTCAAAGCATGCTATGCAGCTCTGCTCACCATACATCTCTTGTAGGTAAGTGATCATAGGCCTGACAGTGAGCATATGCTCATACTGAATCTGCAACTCATTTAACATAGAAGCCAACACATAACACTTAACCCGACTATCTTCATCCATCCACTTATCATATGTTGCTCTCCTCTCAGCCCTAGGATGGTTTGGTAATATTAGAGAGTCCTAGTCAAGTACAGGGCCTAATTTTTTAAAAATTAGGATAATTCTAAGATTTTTAAGCCAGTCTTTAAAATCGATTTCGGTCAAATGATTGGATTCAAACATGCGGGCTAGAGGGTTTGAAGCTGACATGATTTAACTATGATAGTAGAGATTCAAGTTATATTTGCTCTAGAGACTTTAAGAAGCAAACAAAATTTCTACTATTTTTTTGGATCCCAACACTCTAGATAGAAAGCGAAAATCCTAATGCGATAACTGGATCTCTAGTGGGTGCTGCGGTCCCACCGATGTCGTGCACCACACCTGATAGATATTGATAATATGCACACTGATGCATGGACAACTCCTTGTCTAGATGCTTCTCTAAGTATGTTGTAGCACTTGGTCTCTAAGTCATGCGGTCTCACCTGATAGATATTGACCACACTCCTTAGTTAAGCCCGACCTATCATTCACAAGTAGGTGTAAGGCCATCATTGGGTCCCTCACCTGACAAATATAGGATCCAACACCATCCTTATCCTGGAGCAACTCTTTGCTAATAGAGTAGTTGCATATTTTCGGTGCAACTAAACCATTGTGACCAACCACGAACAATCAACACCAATAGCACGCTCGCACATCTACAATAGTGGAAGACCTGTAGATTTAATATTTATGGAAAGATTTAAGTTTCAGGTCTCATCTAATCGATCATCATATGATTGATCTAATTGGTATGAGCTAAACCAAACCATCAAGCAACCACATTGAAGACTCAATCTTCCAAATTGACTAAGTGGAGATCGATGGGGGTCACCCTGTTACTTTTCTTAGATATCAATAAATTAGCCAGGTCAGCAAACAAAACTAATTAAATAACCATCTCTCAATTACTTATCTTAGATACCAATAGGTCAATTGCTCCAAATAAATTAGCTTAAGCGAATCAGGCTCAAGCCATCGAGCCAAATTAGGTCCCTAGATTAATCGATTCTACATATAAAATTTAATCAATTTGATCAACAATAATTATATAATCTAAGACTTAATTGACCTAATCCTAATCAATACTTGATTCAATTTGATCAATTACTTAATCGAATTAGACCCATTATGTCCAAATCGAAAAATCCTAAATGTAATCTAATTACTTGACCTAATTTTTAATTTATCCATGACCAAAATTCTTATCTATAAATATAAATTTTAGATCATAAATCTAAATTTTAGATCTAAATTTTTTACATAAAAGATAAGTTTTAAATCATGAAACTAATTTTTAGATTTAACATACATGCATATATCTCATATATGTATGTAAAATTCAGATCTAAACTAAAATTCAGATCCTGTTATGATTTCATATATCTCATATACAAATCATCAATCAAATTTAAACTAATTTTCAAAGATTAATATGCAATCATACATCTCATATATGAGTCATAAATTAGGTCTAATTAATTTTTAAATTTAAGCATGCAAACATATATCACATATATGAACTAGAAAACTATCTAGAATAATTTTTTAGATTTATGCATGCCTTCATATATCCTATATATGAGCTGAAAATTATATCTAAAATAAATTTAAATTTAAATTAGATATCTATACATCTCATGTATTAAGAAAAATTAGATTTTGAAACTTTTTTCAAAAACATGCATGTCAATTTCATACATATAAAATTTATGGCTCTGATATCACTGTTGGAGTTTCATGTTATTGGAGCATGATCCAGCTCCTCCCATGGACCTTGGGTGCAACAGAACCAGCAACGAACAAATCTGAAGACTTCTGGACTCGATTGAAGGCCCTTGACGAAATCAGCCTGGTTGCTGTCTTCTTCGTCAGTCTTTTGTTCCAGATGAAGAACACCTCTGAAATCACCTCTAAAAATTCAAGATCTGGTATCCAACCAGATCAAACCTGGACTGAGGTCCTTCAATTTGTAGATCTCAAATTAGGGTATTCTAGATAGGGAAGAAGGTAGATGGAAACAGACCTCGTAGATCTGTCCTGCTGCAGCCTTTCCTATAGATCTGTTGATGGAGATCTCACCCGCGCCTCAAACGACCTCAGATCAACTCCAGATCTGAGAGAGACTTGTACCAACCTCTTCTCAAGAGATTTCAAGTCCTGGACCTGGTGTTTGGGTGACTGCAAGAGGGAGAGAGAAGAAAATGGCTGGCGGCTGCAAGGAGGAAGGGGCTAGCGCCTCCCTTCCTTTCTTTCCTTATCTGGCTCTGGCGGCAAGAAACCCTAGGGCTTCTTGCTCCTGGGGTATGGAGGATGGCTGGAGAGAGAGGGAGAAGAGAGAGAGAGACTTGAGAGAAAGAGTTTTCTATTTTCTTGGCTTCATCAAACCTATACACAGTACATGTATATATAAACACCGGGTCAAGTGACCCAAACCCAAAACTCCCTTGACCAACTCTATGGGAGATTAGGTTAACCCAAACCTATGTACACCCATGACTCGATCTAATCTCACATAACCTGGGCCCAGACCTAGCCCATACAGAGTTGGTCCCTTGAGGCCCACATAACCTAGACCTCAAGAACCCGAAAGGCCCACAACCTTTCAACCTAGGGCCCAACTAGCCCTAGAGCCTCCATGAAGCCCTCATGAATGATGGACCTTGGCCTTAGCCTTGGTCCCCTGGGCCTTGGGCACACCACCTGGATCACAACAATCTCCACCTTGGTGTCCCAAGGCCTTAACCAGCTCCACTCTGTCCATCAGCCGCATCAGCTCAACACATCTCTGAAAGCTGTCCCATGGAAGTACCTTCGTAAGTACATCAGCTGGGTTCTCCTTGTGACTGTAGACCCATTTGCAGCCAATGAGCCTCTTCCCCTGTGGCAACTGCACCAATCGTCATGTTTGGTTCTGGTGGAGAGACTATATCTTCTCGAACATCGTCTGGACCCACCGCTCTCTGTCCTAGCTCTCAATAGCCTCCTGATATGTATATGGGTCTCCATTCACTGTCACCAGGGCATATGACAGTGTCTCTTCGAAGCCATATCGATCCGGTTGCCTGATGGTCCTCTTGGGCTTGTGTAGGGCAACACCGATATCAGTCCTCGATCCAGCTCGCTCCTGCTAGACCTCTCCACCTCGATCATCCGTTCGAGTCCTCTCCACCTGTGGAGACACCTTAGGTAGGTTCTCTACCTGAATGTCATGTCCTCCCATAGTACCTGCAAGAGGCAAAATAAAAGAGGTAAGCTGTCCAGCAGTGCCCTGCTGGACCTCCTCCTACTCCTGCTGCTCCTACATGCCTGCTCGCCTCCGTAGGACTGACTCCTCAGCAAAAGTCACATCCCGACTAATGATGACCTTCTTTTCCAAGGGATCCCACAGTCTGTATCCCTTAACTCCTCACGGATAGCCTAGAAACACCGTCTTGAGTGATCTGGCGTCTAGCTTGCTTCGCTCACCAGCTCCAATGTGCACATAGGCTGTGCACCCAAATACCCGTAGATGGCCCAGCCCAACTGTCCTCCCAGACCACACCTCCTCTGGAAGTCTACCATCCAACCTGGTGTGAGGTGACCGATTGACCAAGTAACCTGCTGCGTCAACTGTGTCAACTCAGAACTCCTTTGGAAGCCCTACCTGCATCCTCATGCATCGTGCCTTTTCCAAAAGTGTTCTGTTCATCCTCTCGACCACCCCATTCTGCTGTGGAGTTTCCCTAACTGAGAAGTGTCTCCTGACCCACACTCCTCACAGTAATCCTGGAACTCTCTGCTGGTGTACTCCCCACCATTGTCTGACCTCAAACACTTCACGCTCCTCCCTTGCTCCTTCTCTACCTCAGCTCTCCAGATCTTGAACTTGGTGAAGACCTCTGACTTCTCTCTCATGAAGTAAATCCAGAGTTTTTTTGAGAAATCATCAATCAGGATCATGAAGTATCTGGCCCCATTTCTAACTGAAACTGGGGCTGGTCCCCACACATCCGTGTGTACTAACTCCAAAGGGGCTGCACTCCGGATTGTACTGATGGTGAACTGAACTCTCCTCTGCTTTCCCATCTGGCAAGGCTCACAGATCTCCCCTGTAGCACCATCCTCCAGATCAGAGATGAGTCCTCTCCTGCTCAACTCCCTCAGCCCTCTGTCACCCATGTGGCCTAGGCGGTAGTGCTACATCCTGTAAGTCCCCTGCTAGTCCTGTGCTGCAGCTGCTGCATCAGACTCTCCGGACACCATAGATCCCTCCATGCGATAAAGGTTATTGTCCAACCTCCTGCCTCTCATCACTACCATAGCTCCATTGGAGATGTTCAGTACTCCACTTCTAGCCCTACTACTGAAGTTGTATCCACTGCGCTCCAAGTAGCCTAGTGACACCAGATTCTTTTCCAGCTCTGGGACGTGCTTTACATTTGTCAATGTCCTCACAATCCCATCAAACATCCTCACCCTGACTGTCCCTATCCCAACCACCTCTCAAGGATGATTGTCGCCTAGAGTCACTGATCCCTCATCTGTCTTGGTGTATGTCGTAAACCAAGACCTGTGTGGTGTGTAGTGATGTGAGCACATAGAGTCTACTGTCCACTCCTCTGTGTAATGCCTGTGACCATTTGATACCACAAGTAGATCATCCTCCACCTGCTGCCCAGCAACTGCACTCACTGATTCTAAGCCACTTCTTTCTCCCTTCTTGCTCTTCCATAGTGGACATTCTCACTTGAAGTGCCCGAACTCGTTGCACTTGAAGCATTTCACCTCTTTCTTTCCCTTCCTGGACTTGGACCGCCCCCTGGACTTGCTTCTGCCTCTACCTCTACATGTCCTCTCCCCTACTGCCAAACCCTCCTGGGGAGCCCGATCTCTGGTCAACTTTTCCCTCTGCTCATTAGACCTCAGCACTGAGACCATGTCCTCATACTCTAGAGTCTCCTTGCCATAGAGCAGTGTAGTCACCAAAGAATCATATGATTCGGGCAGCGAACATAGAAGCAACAGGGACTTGTCCTCTTCATCCAGCTGCACCCCGATGTTCACCAACTCCGTGCACAACTGATCAAACCTCTGAATGTGACCAATCACATCAGATCCCTCCTGCATCCGAAGACTGTACAACCTCTTCTTCAGCATCAGCTTGTTGCACATATTCTTCCCCATGTACATGGTGTGCAACTTCGACCAAAGGCCCTTCGGGGTCTTTTCTTCTAGTATCGAATACAAGCCGCATCCGCCAAACATCCTTTGATCACCGAGTATGCTTTCTTCTCCAACGATGCCCACTGTCTATCTGTCATTCCCTCAGGCTTCTCATTCAAAGCCTGATCTAGATCTGCTTGCACCAGAAGATCCTCTACCCAAATTTTTCACATGAAAAAATTTCTTTTGCCATCAAACTTCTCAAAATTGACCTTCATATTACTGCCCATGACTAGATCCAAGCCAAACAAGCAATATAAATTCAAGAAGTGTAGAATATACCTTGATGGTACCATGCTGAAAATTTTCAGCACTTGGGATCTTCAACTTCTCATGCTTGGAACTGCTTCCTCACCACTGTGGCTCTGATACCAACTATTGAAACATGATCCTGGCTCCTCCCATGGACTTTGGGTGCAGAAAAACTAGCAACGAACAAATCTAGAGACTTCTGGACTCGATTGAAGGCCCTTGACGAAATCAGCCTGGTTGCTGTCTTCTTCGTCAGCCTTTTGTTCCAGATGAAGAACGCCTCTAAAATCACCTCTAAAAATTCAAGATCTGGTACCCAATCAGATCAGATCTGGACCGAGGTCCTTCAATTTATAGATCTCAAATTGGAGCATTCTAGATAGGGAAGAAGGTAGATGGAAATAGACCTCGCAGATCTATCCTGCTGCAGCCTTTTCTGTAGATCTGTTGATGGAGATCTCACCTGCACCTCAAACAACCTCAGATTAACTCCAGATCTGAGAGGGACTTGTACCAACCTCTTCTCAAGAGATTTCAAATCCTAGACCTAGTGTTTGGGTGACTGCAAGAGGGGCAGAGAAGAAAATGGCTGGTGGCTGCAAGGAGGAAGGGGCTAGCGCCTCCCTTCCTTTCTTTCCTTATCTACCTCTGGCGGCAAGAAACCCTAGGGTTTCTTGCTCCTGGGGCATGGAGGATGGCTGGAGAGAGAAGGAGAAGAGAGAGAGAGATTTGGGAGAAAGAGTTATCTATTTTTTTGGCTTCATCAAACCTATACACAGTACATGTACATATAAACACCGGGTCAAGTGACCCAAATCCAAAACTCTCTTGACCAACTCTATGGGAGATTAGGTTAATCCAAGCCCATGTACACCCATGACTCGACCTAATCTCACATAACCCAATCTTAGACCTGGCCCATACAGAGTTGGTCCCTTGAGGCCCACATAACCTAAACCTCAAGAACCCGAAAGGCCCACAGCCTTTCAACATAGGACCCAACTAGCCCTAGAGCCTCCATGAAGCCCTCATGAATGATGGACCTTGACCTTAGCCTTGGTCCCTTGGGCCTTGGGCACACCACCTGGATCACAACACATGTAGAGTGCATATATGTGTGTTTCAAAATTTTTTTTCCTAAATAATATAGCAGAATTAAAATTAAAATATCTTTTAATCTAATACATGTATGTATAAAATATAGAATGCATGGATCTACTTCATATGCTGAAATTGAATACTTGCTGAATTTTATGCTGAAATTAAATATGTGATCTAATTGTATACCTATTTCATAATTTTTTTTCTTCGAATCTGGATCTGAGAGAGAATAAATTCTTTCTTAACTACGTAAGTGTTCGGCCTCTATGGGTATCTACTTAGGATCAGCCTAGAACAACCCTCTATAATGTTGATCTTTCTTCTCCAAGAATGATCATCCTGTGAATCTGTACGAAGTCTAGATTGTGATCAATTCTTTAATCTTTGTCTTCTCCTCTTTTCTTGATCTCCATTTTTTGATTTTAAAGTAATCAAGCTCTGAAAATCAGTAGCCAAGCAGTGCCGTCCAAGCTTCCTTGGGTATGGTGATGGTGGATGCCCAACACCCTTTGGGCATTGGAACCAAAAGAGAGAAGAGAGGGAGGCATGGGGAGGCTTATGAAGGCTTGGAGCTTGCTAGAATTCAGATGCTAAGACCCTAAGAGAAGGACTTTTTAAATAGAAGAAAAATTTAAATCCTATTCAAAATCAAACAGCCCCCTATTGTGAGTCCTACTCGCATTAGGAATCCTTATTACTCCCTTTCTTTGATCACACCTAGGAGAACCATATTGGTGCCCTCTAGGCCTCTCTCTCACATGCCATAGAAAGAGCGATGAGCCCCTCCTTAGTCCAAGATGCCATCAATAAAGTGGACATGCCTAACTTGATCAAATCAAGTGGCTTCCCATAAAAACAATCAAGAAATTTGATTAAGGGTTTGAACCCTTAATGCATATGATCCAAAATCCTAGGAACCCAATAATTAGAGCCCAATGAATCTAATTTATTTTGATTATTATTAGATAATTAACTTGAATTAATCTTATCATATAAGTAATTCAAGTGCAAAGAGAAAATTGGATTCAACCTTGCGCTAGCAAGGTTATTCTGAATCCAATAGAGTTTTTCTAAACCCAATTGAGACTTTATAAGCCCAATTGCTTATTCCAAGTCTAATCCTTTTATTGTGTGATCTCATAGGTTCAATTATATCTGATAGTGAGATAAACTATGATCTCTATCATAGAATCATTAAAATTTATTTTAATGAGTCAAAATGATTCCACTCTAACTCAACAAGGATCATCGATCCTGAATAATCTTAGTGAGCTCTTACAATCCACTAGTGACATCTAACGGTATATAGTGGCTGAAGTGAATTTTAGTGCAGGAGTAAAATGGTAATTTTAAAACTTTTTCAAAATTACTATTTTATAGTAAAAATTATTAATTAATCTAATTAATTAACATATATAAACCCTACACAAAGATCTAAATATGATATATACATAGCATGCATTTAAATTTGAAATTCAAACTTCTACAGTAAATATTTTACTGTTATGCGTTCAGAACACATTACCTTTGTGTGGGTAGTCAATCGCTGCAATCTGATCACCGTCGGGAGGGTCTAATCATTGCAATGCAGCTACACAGTGGATTTGACCTCTGCGGATCATCCAAATGAAACTCCTGGTCTGATCGGCTCCTCACGAATGCTAGTTCATGGCTGAACCATTTTGATGGCCGATGTTGATCAAACTCCTTCGATCTTGATTTGCCAACTCTTTGGATGCTCTGGATCATTAGCAGATACACTTAAAAGGTTGATGATGCTCTCCCTAAAATCTGGTGGGCTCACAACACTCGTAGCTCACTTTCTCACTTCCCGAACCCCAGGCTGAAACCCTAGGGTACACTCCGAAGAAACTTGCGCCCACTTGTTTCTTTCCTTTCTCTCCTTTTCTTTTCTTTTCTTATGCAGGAAAGCTCTCTCATGCCAAACTTCTCTCTCAGATATTTTGTGTGCATACCCTATCTTATCTCCTTCTTAAAACGATGCAAGACCGCATCTTTGCAACGTTTTTACCGTGTGAGAGGATAAAGATAAGTGGTTGTTCATTTGAATTCAAATCGAATTTGAATTCAAATGCCAAAACAACCCATCCTTATCCACTCTTGCATGAGAAGAGAAGGGTGTGGGCTCTCTTGTGCATAGATAATTTTCACGAGAAACTATTTCTCGTGTGGAAGAAGTGGCGCACAAGATAAAAGGTGGGCGCAGAGATTTGTTATCCATTCGAATTCAAACATCTTTTGAATTTGAATGGCCAACCAATCTCATCCTTATCCATTCAAAATGACACACAAAGAAGGGGCATGGGATGGCTTCTGCGTGGGAGAAAATTCATGAGAAGTTGTTTCTCATGAATTCAAATGGGTGCATGAGAAGTAAGGTGGCGCAGGGAGATTAGTTAAGGTGGTTTGAACCTAATTGAGCCAACCTAATCAAAATAGGTTAGGCACAATTAGACTAAGTTAAACCTAACTTAATTAGACTCAATAAAATTTTAATCAAATCAGGAATTGACTAAGCCCAACCCCTGATCAAATCAGTGACCAAAACACCTTAGCGATTAGGTCAACACTTAACTTAATCGGGTCAAACCCAACTGAATCCAATTCAATTGGACTTGATCCAAAAATAATTACTCAATTAAATTGAGTTAATTAGTGATCAAATCACTAATTAAACCTCTCATAAATATTGAATCCAAATTCGATAGGCAATCGGGCATCAGAGTCCATCGATATGAAACCCTGATCAAAAAGTCCCAAACCAGTGGGACTCTTGACCCCGATACCCAAAATGTGTGGTACTCGTGATCAGAAAATCCTAATTCTTGATCACAGAGTTCCAGACACATAGGACTCATAGTCAATGAGCATTAAGACTCTTCATCAGCCATCAGATCAGATAGGAACCTCTAATGTGTGTGACCCCGCATGTTCGAACCTAAGCCGGTAGCACAAGAACCAATTCCTGTACTAATCGAAGTGACCATCTAGCAATGGTACCTAATATTTGGATAGGTCGAATAGTCACAATCGCAATACTCAGAACCTACGTGAATATAGTTACTATATAATTCATCCCTTTTGACCCCTGTGTATAGGATGACTCAGGGTTAAACTGTCAACCCTAATTAGATCATCCGAATCATGCTCAATTCAAACAGTCTTGTGACTCCTCACTAAGACTACCCTGGCTAAGGTTTTGTTAAATTGAAACACAACTGTACACAGCTCCTGAATTGGAGTGGTCAATCCCATCTTGACACACGCACCGACAAGTCAAGTACTTGACTACACCCAGCAGCCTTTCGTCATTGAATTAGAAATTCAGATAGTCCAGTGCCTAAGTGCAGTGAGTTGCTTGCAAGTCACCGTGGCGGTCTCAGATCGGAGGAACAATTATACTCATATCCCATCGGAGCAAATCTTGATAGCAGAAGTAGCTCCGGAGTCGGTCACGTTCAGTGCAGATGTACCCTTACATCTCACCTGTATGCCATACTAGTGTCTCCACACTCCTTGGTTAAGAAGACAACCAACCCATATGGCACACAACGACCTAGCTTGATAAACGTTGTTGTCCTTGGTAATAACGTATCATTTGATCGTGAATAGGTTTAAAGACTAAACGACAAATCCTCCTTTGTTGAGTCTAAATAGTCCTAAGGACTTCACCACAACACAGGAGTTCATTAGAAGATGAAATAATTTGTGATGAAAAATATCAAAATAATTTTTATTTATTTATAATTTATATACTAATATAAGAATGAGCACAACCGTCAACAGGCTAATGATTGGCTTTGAGACACTATTCCCAACAATCTTCCACTTGGCCTAAAGCCAATCGGTGTAGTATCTACGAACTCCTTCCCCTAATGGCTTTAGTGAATGGGTCGGCCAGGTTCTCCTTCCCGTCGATCTTCTGAAGGTCGACATCACCTCGATCCATGATTTTTCGGATGAGATGGTAGCGGCGCAGAATATGCTTCGTCCGCTGGTGTGCCTTCGGTTCCTTCACCTGAGCAATGGCTCCAGAGCTATCATAGTAGAGCAGAACTGGACCAACAAGGGAGGGTGCTACTCCGAGCTCGGTGATGAATTTCCTCAGCCACACCGCTTCTTTGGCAGCATCTGATGTAGCGACATACTCTGCCTCGCAAATTGAATCAGCCACAGTGTGTTGCTTGGAACTCTTCCAGCAGACAGCCCCACCATTAAGGGTAAAAATAAATCTCGACACACTCTTGCTGTCATCGTGATCAGACTGGAAACTAGAGTCTGTAAACCCTATAAGTCTCAACTCTAATTCACCATAAACAAGCCATTGGTCCTTAGTATTTCTTAAATACTTCAGGATGGTTTTAACAACCTTCCAGTGATTCTCCCTTGGATCAGATTGGTATCTACCACTACCCCTAGTGAGTATGCCACATCTGGTCGTGTACATGTCATGGCGTACATGATAGATCTCACTATCGAAGCATATGGAATTCTACCCATATGCTCTCTCTCTTGAGGTGTTGTCAGACAATCCCTTTTCGTGAGAGAAATTTCATGGCCTATCGGTAGATAGCCTTTCTTAAATTTTTCATGCTGAACCTCTTCAGCATAGTATCAATGTACGTTGACTGGGATAAGCCAAGCAATTTTTTAAATATATTCCTATAGATCCTCATCCCTAGGATGTAGGAAGCTTCTCCCAGATCCTTCATGGAGAACTGTGACGACAGCCAAATCTTTATTCCCTGTAATGCAGGAACATCATTCTCGATTAAGAGAATATCATCCACATACAATATAAGAAATACTACTACTGGATCATTAGCCCACTTATAAATGCAGGGCTCTTCTCCGTTCTTAACGAAGCCATACATATTGATTGTCCTATCAAAAGTATGTTCCAACTCCAGGATGCCTGCTTAAGTCCATAAATGGACCTCTGTAGCCTGCATACCTTAGACTCATCTGTGGATGTGAACCCTTCAAGTTGTATCATATACACCTCTTCGTCCAGCTCTCCATTTAGGAAAATTGTCTTCACATCCATCTGACAGATTTCATAGTCCAGATGGGCAGCTATCGCAAGCATAATCCGAATGGATTTAAGCATTGCCACAGGAGAAAATATCTCATCATAGTCTATACCATAATGTTGATGATATCCCTTGGCAATCAGATGGGCTTTATAGGTCTCCACCTTTCCATCTGTGCCCCTCTTCCTCTTGAAGACCCACTTACACCCTATGGATTTTACTCCTTCAGGTGGGTCAACCAATGTCCACACATCGTTGACCTTCATGGACTCCATTTCAGATTTCATGGCCTCTAGCCATTTCTCAGAGTTAGGTCTCTGCATTGCATCCATGTAGGTGATCGGATCCTCATTATTTTCATCAAGTTCGACAAGATCACCATCCCGGACCAAAAAACATAGTATCTATCCGGTTGACGTGGTACTCTACCAGATCGCCTTAAGGGTGCAGGAACAATGGGCTCTGAATTTGATCTAACCAAATTCTGTTCAGGTTCAGCTACTTGTGTCGATTTTTCCACCTGCCGAACTTCCTCAAGTTCGACCTTAGAGGCAATAGTCCCTTCATCAAAGAACTCTTTTTTCAAAAAGATTGCCTTAAGGATGACAAACACCTTTTTCTCATCAGCTAGGTAGAAATAATACCCTTTGATCTCTTTTGGGTATCCTATGAAATAACACTTGTCAGACCTAGGTCCAAGCTTATCCGTAATTAAACATTTAACATAAGCCAGACACCCCTAAATCCTAAGGTGCGAGAGTACTGGCTTACGTCCTATCCATATCTCATATGGCATTTTGGTTACAGACTTACTCGAAATCCTATTTAGAAGGTAACAAGCCGATTCGAGTGCATATCCCCAGAGGAAGATCGGCAGACAAGCAAACCCCATCATGGATCGAACCATATCCAACAAGGTTTGATTCCTCCTTTCAGACACATCATTATACTGTGGTGTTTCAGAAGGAGTCCACTGAGAGAGAATCCCATTCTCTCCAAGATATGTTAGAAACTCATTGGAAAGGTATTCACCTCCTCGATCAGATCGAAGAGTTTTAATATACTTTCCAATTTATTTTTCTACCTCATTTCAGAATAGTTTGAACATTTCAAATGACTTCGACTTATGCTTCATTAAGTAGACATACCCATACCTCGATAGGTCATTGTGAAGGTTATGAAGTAGAAATATCCATCTCTTGCACTTGAGCTCATGGGTCCACATACATCAGAATATACCAGACCCAAGAGTTCACTGGCTTGCTCACCTTTTCCAGTAAAAGATGACTTAATCATCTTTCCAAGAAGACAGAACTCATAGGTTGGAAGTGATTCACAATCACCAACTTCAAGAATTCCTTCTTGAGCCAACCTGTTTAGCCGATTCTTATTGATATGACCTAGCCTACAGTGCCAAAGGTAGAATTCTGACACATTATCTATTCTAGGGCATTTACCGGAGGTTTGAACCACATTAACCGGCTGTGATAGTAAGTAAATTTCATTATTTAGTTATCCAACAAACATTGTAACACCATTCAAAATGATATTGCAAACATTTTTTTTTATTAAAAATTCATAATTGTACATGGCCAAAAGGCCTATAAAAATAATATTTAATAAAAAATTTGGACAATAATGACATTCACTCAGAATTACATTATGAGAATTGATTACAAGGTTCATGATTCCTAAAGCTAGAACTGGAACTTTGCTTCCATCTTCAACGTTCAGGAACCTCTCGCCTTCATCAAATCTCCTACTGACCTGCAGACCCTGCATCAAATTACAGATATGATAAGGGCTTCCGGTATCCAATACCCAGGCAGTAGTATCACAAATGGAAAAGTTGCAAGGTGTTATCATATAATTACCTTACTTCTTCTTCGCCTGTTCGGGTCCAGGGAGGCAATATATAGAGGACAGTTCCTCTTCCAGTGCCCTTGCTTCTTGCAAAAGAAGCACTTCGTCTGGCTCTGGTCGGGCTTATGCTTCTTGGTCTGATTCTGTGCTGACATCCCAGCATGTAGCTGCACCTTCTTATTCTTCTTCTTCTTGTTCTTCTTCCCTTTCTTAAAGGGTCGACGAGCAGAAGAAGACCCTCCCACAATATTTATCGATTCCTTATGGAGCTGGTGATCCTTCTCAAAGTTCTGCAGGAACCCCAACAAGCCGTGGTAGTTCACTGCAGGCTTTGTCATCCGAAAATGAGTAAGGAAGGGGAGGAAGGACTTGGGCAAAGAATTAAGGATCGCATCCTTACCGAGCTGCTCGTGCAAGGAAAAGCCCAGTTTACTTAGGTGCGCAATCATTTCGATCATGTACAATACATGATCGATGACTGAGGCCCCATCCCTCATCCGAGCATTGAAAATGGCACAACTAGTTTTGTGCCTTTCAACATCATCAGGCGTGCCAAAAGAGTCATTCAACATTTGAAGCATCTCCTGCGGCTGGACGTTCTCGAATCTACGGCTGAACTCATCATTCATTACCGCCAGTGTTATACACCGAATGGTGGTGCGGTCATTCAGCCACTTCTGGTAAGTATCTCGGACCGTCCCTCTAGCATTCGGGGCTGGCTCCTCAGGTGTCGGATCCATTACTACATAAAGGATCCACTCATGCTCAAGGATGATTTTTAATTTTTGATACCAGCTATCAAAATTAGGTCCCATGAGCTTGTCATTATCTAATAATGATCGGAGTGCCAGGGTAGTGGCCATAGCTGCATAAAGAAAAACCAAACCTCTATTAGTATATAAATTATTAATACTAAAGATTTGGACTTTAGTCTAAAGTTTCTCCCAGTATTTTTATGAACTGGTAGCCTCAACCTCCAATTCGAAGAATTACTTTAATTCTTTAGTGGGTACTAGAATCCACATAGACCACACACGAGCCCAACTTTGGTTGGTCAACCCATGTGCATCTATGGGTAGGTTCATAAACAGTTGTTTCTCTAAACAACTTCTAGTAATAAATTTTGCCCTATAACCTAATCAGTAGGCTTTGGCCTCCACTGAAAAGATCTGGTTAGGTCCAACCATTAACATGACTTGATTTGGTGAATCAGACCAATAAATGATCAGGCCCGACTTTGGCCAGCCAACCTGACCACCATCAGAAAGACTCAACCAAATTATCATACTATGAATAATAATTCCACTAGTCAATAAGCACCAGGCCTTTGGGCCTCCAGTGATTATTAAACTAATGGACTCATTATCACTCACTTAATGGGAGGCTATGACTTAGGTATCATTATAACTTAATCATTTTAGGGATCTAATAATTTTGAAGATTTTATTAAAGGATAGAAGAGAAGAAATTAATCAGCCAATTTTAATCCTCCCACTGACTTCACCAAGTCAGATTAAAAAAGGATTTAATTAAAGCCGGCATTAGGAGCACCTAAATCAGTCACACTGATTTATCTAATGACATGGGTGAGCCCTAATCACTAAGTGATCTAATCAAAACCTAACTCACTAGGTTGGTCAGGTAAGTGAGATTAGTGGTGGGGATATGCCATTAACTCATCAGAGATCGAATCAATGCGAGTAGCTCCCACTTAAGAACCACTGGTCAAACTGCTGAACTTACCTTAGACACCAACTGGTTCATTAGTTTTAATTTGATCAACTTAGTAAATAGGGTTCCACCTCGTAGCCATGAATTAAGTCCATCTTGGTCTAGTTAAAGACATGGACCCATTCAACTACAACTATTGGAGTTGAGTCTAGAGTGTCCTTGACCTAATCTAATTCAACTTTTGATTAGATTTGATCAATTACTCTAATTTAGTCTATTTCTTTAAGCTAACCTTAAGTCTAACCCAATTATGGACCTAATCCATCTAACCCATTGACCCACAAGTTTATGTAATTGTCTTAGGTCTTAATTCATAATTCTAGACCAACTTGACAACACTTAATTCTTTTAATTAAGTATTTGGGCTGATGGGTCAGGGTTTGGCATTTTGAAAATAATTTTCAAATTTGAAAGGTTTTATTTTCTATTCACCAAATATGTTGACTCATTTCACAAACAGATCAGTACATTTCATAAACAGCAATCCTATTGCTAATTACATAACAGAAAATAACTCAATCAAAATAAATCATGAATATTCCTTTAGATCTAATCTAACATATTCATGATAAATTTTACAATTGAACCTTTACAATTAAGTCCTTTCGCTACTTCATCTGTATGGGATATAATTGCAGCGGCACCCCTACCACCATAGGAGAACCCCATCGAATGGGAGGAGAAGGCCTTTAAACCCTACTTTTCTCCTATGATCGGATGACTATGGCAACCAACCCAATTAGACTACTTGCTACGTGGATCAAGAATATCTAAATATACCAATTTTAAAATTTAAATTTTAAATTTCAAATTTCAAACAAATTTCAAATTTTTGAATTTCAAATTTTGAATTTTAAATTTTGAATTTCAAATTTGAAATTTTAACCAAATTTCAAATTTTAAATTTTTAAATTTTGAATTTCAAATTTCAAATTTCAAAATTCAAATTTCAAATTTTAAATTTCAAATTTTTGAATTTTGAATTTCGAACAAATTTCAAAATTCAAATTTTAAATTTTGAATTTTAAATTTTAAATTTAAACTTTTAGATTACAACTTAATCTATGCATGCAAATATATATATCATATTTTAGAACCCGCTCTGATATCATTTGAAGTGAATTTTAGTGCAGGGGTAAAATGGTAATTTTAAAACTTTTTCAAAATCACTATTTTACAGCAAAAATTATTAATTAATTTAATTAATTAACATGTATAAATCCTACATAAGGATCTAAATATGATATATACATAGCATGCATTTAAATTTAAAATTCAAACTTCTATAGTAAATATTTTACTGTTATGTGTTAGAACACATTATCTTTGTACGGATAGTCAATCGCCGTAATCTGATCACTGTCGGAAGGGTCTGATCATCACAACACAGTCACATAGTGGTCTGGCCTCTGCAGATCATCCACATGAAGCTTTTGGTCTGATCGGCTCCTCACGAATGCTAGTTCATGGCTGAACCATTTTGATGACCGATGTTGATCGAACTCCTTCGATCTTGATCTGCCGACTTCTTGGATGCTCTGGATCATCAGCAGATACACTTGAGAGGTTGATGATGCTCTCCCTAAAATCTGGTGGGCTCACAACACTCGTAGCTCACTTTCTCACTTCCCGAACCCCAGGCTGAAACCCAAGGGTACACTCCGAAGAAACTTGCGCCCACTTGTTTTTTTCCTTTCTCTCCTTTTTTTTTCTTTTTCCATGCAGGAAAGTTCTCTAATGCCACACTTCTCTCTCAGATATTTTGTACGCACACCCTATCTTATCTCCTTTTTAAAATGATGCAAGACCGCATCTTTGCAGCATTTTTACCGCGTGAGAAGATAAGGATAAGTGGTTGTTCATTTGAATTCAAATTGAATTTGAATTCAAATGCAAAACAACCCATCCTTATCCACCCTTGGCATGAGAAGAGAAGAGCGTGGTCTCTCTTGTGCATAGATAATTTTCACGAGAAACTATTTCTCGTGTGGAAGAAGTGGCACACAAGATAAAAGGTGGGTGCTGAGATTTGTTATCCATTCGAATTCAAACATCTTTTGAATTTGAATGGCCAACCAATCTCATCCTTATCCATTCAAAATAGAACACAAAGAAGGGGCGTGGGATGGATTCTGCATGGGAGAAAATTCATAAGAAGTTGTTTCTTGTGAATTCAAATGGGCGCATGAGAAGTAAGGTGGCGCAGGGAGATTAGTTAAGGTGGTTTGAACCTAATTGAGCCAACCTAATCAAAATAGGTTAGGCACAATTAGACTAAGTTAAACCCAACTTAATTAGGCTTAATTAGGTTTAATAAAATCTTAATCAAATCAGAAATTGACTAAGCCCAACCCCTGATTAAATCAGTGACCAAAACACCTTAGCAATTAGGTCAACACTTAACTTAATCGATTCAAACCCAACTGAATCCAATTCAATTGGACTTGATCCAAAAATAATTACTCAATTAAATTGAGTTAATTAGTGATCAAATCACTAATTAAATCTCTCATAAATGCTGAGTCCAAATCTGATGGGCAATCAGGCATCAGAGTCCATCGATATGAAATCCTAATCAAAAAGTCCCAAACCAGTGGGACTCTTGACCCTGGTACCCAAAATGTGCGGTACTCATGATCAAAGAATCCTGATTCTTAATCACAGAGTCCCAGACACATAGGATTCATAGTTCATAAGCATTAGGACTCTTCATCAACCATTAGATCAGATAGGAACCTCTAATGTGTGTGACCCCACAGGTTCGAACCTAAGCCGGTAGCATAGGAACCAATTCCTATACTAATCGAAGTGACCATCTAGTAATGGTACTCAACGTCTGGATAGGTCAAATAGTTGCAATCACAATACTCAGAACCTACATGAATATGGTTACTATATAATTCATCCCTTTTGACCCCTGTGTATAGGACGACTCAGGGTTAAACTGTCAACCCTGATTAGATCATCCGAATCGTGCTCAATTCAAACAGTCCTGTGACTCCTCACTAGGACTACCCTGGCCAAGATTTTGCTAAATTGAAATACGACTGTACACAGCTCTTGAATTGGAGTGGTCAATCCCATCTTGACACACGCACCAACAAGTCAAGTACTTGACTACACCCAGTAGCCTTCCGTCACTGAATTAGAAATTTAGGAGTCCAATGCCTAAGTGCAGTGAGTTGCTTGCAAGTCACCATGGCAATCTCAGGTCGGAGGGATAGTTATACCCATATCCCATCGGAGCAAATCTTGACAGCAGAAGTAGCTCTGGAGTCGGTCACGTTCAGTGCAGATGTACCCTTACATCTCACCTGTATGCCATACCAGTGTCTCCACACTCTTTGGTTAAGAGGACAACCAACCCATATGGCACACAATGACCTATGCTTGATAAACGTTGTTATCCTTAGTAACAACGTATCATTTGGTCACGAACAGGTTTAAGGACTAAACGACAAATCCTCCTTTGTCGAGTCTAAATAGCCCTAAGAACTTCACCACAACATAGGAGTTCATTAGAAGATGAAATAATTTATGATGAAAAATGCCAAAATAACTTTTATTTATTTATAATTTATATACTAATACAAGAATGAGCGCAACCGTCAACAGGCTGACGATTGGCTTTGAAACACTATTCCCAATAATGGCAACCCAGCAAAATCAAAAAAGAACCTCAAGGTGTAGTTCACATGTGATTAAGTCCCTCTATCATAAATTTCAATCAGATGACAGATCATGGATAAATCATCAAACCTCATTATCAGTCATATGATAGATTCGATTAGCTCAAGTCTAATTATGATCCTCATAGAAACTCTTTTTCATCAATCACACTGTTGTAGCCACAGACTTACGGACTTAGCCTCTTAAATTTCGTAGGGCTATTTCTTTCTATCAAGGTCAATAGATTTCATCTAGATGCATATCCTACTCCTATAGTGGATCAACTGTCACCAACATCCATGACAAAAATACAGTGAGGCCATGTTTATGTGTCAGTCAAACTCCAACAGCCACACTATGAGCAACCATGCCATCGCAGGTCAAAAGATCATTTACACAACTATAGCATTGAGACGATCATTGATGATTGAGTAGAAATTCACGTGATCTCTTGTATGGTCATGCTTAGTACTAGTTTCTCTTTAATAACTATCCATGCTTGTCGCTTAGTATCTCTACACTATAGATCAGAGACTCGTCTATCCTGAAGGAAGCAATCTGTATATCGGTCTATCTGAATTGATCACCATCCTTATGATAACACTATGATCGAGAGTACTTTAGAAATTAATTATACATGCCTCTAATTCTCATCACCTTGAGAATATATATCGAAAGTGTTAATTCCATGGATGATTCAAGGATACATCACACTGGAATAAAAATAAAACTTGTCCTTTTATTAATCAAATCAGTGTTTTAAGTACAAAATTATGCCTTAAAGTTATTATAATGTGTCAACCGTATTGACTTCTGAGACATACATCCAACATAATCGGTTGTTTAAAATTCTTCCAACTAACTGATCCACCATTATATAGAAAAATATACCTCGATGTAGACTTTCCATCATCGATATTAGACATGACATCTGAATCAGTGTATCCTCTCACTTTCAGCTTTGATCTTCCACCAAAGACCAAGAATAAATTCTTAGTCCTTCTCAAATGCTTAAAGATGTTCTTAACTGCAATCTAGTGCTCCTCATCTAGATTTGACTGATATCTACTCGTGACACTCATGATAAGGGTTATATCAGGTCAAGTACATAGCATGATGTACATGAGGCTCCCTATAGCCAATGCATAAGAGATCTTGCTCATGCATTGGATCTCCTCAAATGTATTAGGACACATCTTCTTGGAGAGATAAACACCATGCCTAAGGGGTAAAAGATCCCTCTTAAAGTTTTTCATACTGAACCTCTTCTGTACCTCCTCTATGTATATTTTTTGAGAAAGTCCTATGATTCTCTTAGATCTATCCTATATATCTTTATACCAAGAATGTAGAAAGTTTCTCCAAGATCATTCTTGGAGAATTTCTTTGACAACCATACTTTAACCAAAGTCAATATCAGAATATCATTCTCAATCAAAAGGATGTCGTCCACATACAATATGAGGAACATGACAGCGCTCCCACTGACCTTTCTGTACACACAGGACTTCTTCTCTTCATTTATGATGAAATCAAATGATTTGATCATATCATTAAAGTGGGTGTTTCAATTTCGAGATGCTTGTTTGAGTCCATAAATGGATCTTTGCAGCTTACAGACTTTGTGATCACTATCACTGGATGTGAAATCCATAGGCTACTCTATATATATATCTTCCTCAAGATATCCATTTAGGAAGGCAGTTTTCATATCCATCTAGTAGATTTTGTAATTGTAGTAAACTGCAACAACAAGCAGATTCCGGATGGATTTTAGCATGGCCACTAACGAAAAAGTTTTCAGATAGTCAATACCTTTACATTGACTATAACCTTTTGTAACCAGCCTTACCTTATAGGTCTCTATCTTACCATCTAACTCTATTTTGCTCTTGTAGATCTATTTACACCCAATAGGTATAATACCTTTATATGCATCCACTAAGGTCCAAACCTAATTGGAATGCATGAAGTCAATGTCTGACTTCATCGCTTCCTTTCATTTCTTGGAGTCTACGTCTAACATTGCTTCATTATAGGTCTTAGGATCATTCCTAATGTCCCTTTCTTCTACAAAAAATGCTTCCTCTAGATCCTCTATAATAATACCTAAGTATCTTTCAGGAGGACAGAAGAACCTACTAAATTTACAAGGTGGAGGAGGTACCACATCAACTGGCTCACTAATGGGTTCAGACTTTTGGACTCGATGCTCTTCGAAAATTTTTTCTTTGAGCTCCATCTTCCTCCCACTACCTCCATCTTGGATAAACTCTTTTTTCAAGAAGATGGCATGATGACTCATAATCATAATATGATCATCTAGAAGATAAAAATAGTATCCCATAGATTTCTTAGGATACCCTATAAAATGAGCCCCATGTGACCTAGCCTCTAACTTGTCTGTCTGCCGTCGCTTGACACAAGTCGAACATCTCTAAATCTTGAGATAACTCAGACTCAATTTCTTACCATACCATAACTCATATGGCATGATAGGAACGAATTTAGAGAGAACCCACTTCAAAAGGTGAATAGCAGAAAGTAACACATGTCTCCATAGAAAAATTGAAAGATCTGTGAAACTCATCATAGATTAGACCATATCCAATAGGATCCAATCCTTCTTTCAGATATCCTGTTGAGCTAAGGTATTCCTAAAGATGTCCATTATGACACTATACCATTATCTTTAAGATAGGCCCAGAATTTTTTACCAAGGTATTCTCCTCCTTGATCAGATTGAAGAATCTTTATGGGTTTTTTGATTTATTTCTCTACTTTGTATCTGAACTTTTTAAACTTTTTAAAAGTCTCAGACCTATAGTGCATCCAATACATAAATCCATACCATGAGTAATCATCAGTAAAGATTATGAATTAGATATAGCCACCCTTGGCCTATACATCGAATAGACCATACACGTCAGTGTGCACCAGGGCTAATATATTAGTGGCTTTTTTTTCTTGTTCTACAAAGAATAGCTTAGCCATCTTTTTTTGAAGATAGGACTCACAAATTAGATAAGACTCGAAAGTCAATGGCCCAATAACACCATCTTTCTTTAATTTGTTAAGTCTATCTTCTTCGATATGGCCTAGTCTAAGGTGCCATAGATATTTTTGGCTCCTATCCTTAAGTCTCTTAGACCCTATAGTATTCATAATTTGCTCGTTAACATTAACACTTGCATTCACATGTAAATAATAAAGATTGTTTATCAAATAGGCATGCATGACACATTTATTTCCAAAATAAACCATACACAAAGTTTTTATTGAAATGAAAAAATAATTATCCTGTGCCAATACAAAAATAAAAATCAAATTTCTATTGACTGTAGTTACAAAATAATAATTTTTTAAAAGTAAACTAAATTCTAACGATAGCTTCAAAGAGTAGGTCCTGACGGCCACGACAGCAATTTTTGCCCCATTACCGACTCGGAGAGTGATCTCACATTCTCTTAGTCCTCTAACTTCCTTTAAATCCTGCATAGAAGTACACAAGTAAGCACTTGAACCAGAATCTAAAACCCAACTAGAAGAAGAGAAAATCATTAGATTAGTTTTAATAACGAGCAATTCAGACGTATCATCAGAAAGCGCATCCTTCTTTTTATTCTTCACTGTTGCCTGGTATGCAGGATAATTTCTTCTCCAGTGGCCATCGACATTATAGCAAAAATATTTTTCTTTATCATTGGCCTTCTTTGAAGATTTTTTCTTCTTCCCACTCTCAGTCTTTTGCTTCTTCACAGGCTTTTTACTGTTCTTCTTCTCAGTAGACTTTCTCTTGGAAAAAGCCTGCTCCACAGAAAGAACCATTTTCTTTGAACTTTTCAAGGTGCCCTTAGCTATCACTAACATATTCAACAACTCAGACAAGGTGCTATCAATCTTATTTATATGATAGTTCATGATGAACTGACCATATGATCAGGAAGGGACTGCATGATCAGATCCATCTGTAGTTCTTTATCCATATTCATTTCAAGCTTCTAAAGCTCTTCAATGTCCTTGATCATTGTCATACAATGATGATGCTTGGATGGTCCTTCACGCATCTTCACTCTAAAAAATCTCTGAGAGATCTCAAAGTGAGCCGTGTGACTCTGCTTACCATACAACTCTTATAGGTGAATCAGAATCTGTTTGACAGTCCTCATATCTTCATGCTGGCACTGAAGATCATTAGATATGGATGGAAGAATACAGCACCTAGCCCTATGATCTTCATCCATCCACTCGTCAAGAGTAGCTCATTGATCAAAGGATGGGTGAGCCAGCAACACAAGCATCTTCTGGTCCAGGGCATGGGTCAATTTCTCAGAGCTGAGAATAATTCATAAGTTTTGGAGCCAATCTTTATAGTTTAATCCAATCAACCTATTGGTGTCAAGGATTCAGGCTTGGGGGGTTTGAACATAACATGGTTAATTAACAACAGAGAGAAAATAATTTCAAATTAGATGTTTATACTTATAAATATTTGTTATAGGAACTTTAATAAATAAATAAGGCTTTCACTATTTCTATGAGTCTCCTACACTCCTTGGATGGAGAAACAAAAATTTATACGCGATTAGTTTCTAGTGGATACTGCACTAATCAACATGCACCTCACCTAACAGTTATTGATAATATGCAGACCAATGAGTGGACAACACCTTGTCTATATTAAAAATATGGCCCAAAACTAATTATTAGCTTGTTGATGATTGTGCTTATTTTTATAATTATATATAAATTTTTATTAATAAAAATTATTTGGTATTTTCATTACAAATTGTCCATCTTTAAAATTTTGTGTTGTAATGAAGTCCTTAGGACTATAATTGATGGACAAAGGAGGATTTGTCATTTAGTCCTTAAAAGTATTCACAACCAAATGATATGCTATTAATAAAACAATAGCAATATCGAGTATAGATTGTTATGCGCCATATGGATTGGTTGTCCTCTTAACTAAGGAGTGTGGAGACATTGTTATGGCATGTAGATAGAATGTAAGAGTACATTTGCATCGAATATGATCATGTGCCGAGCACTCTACTGTCAAGAGTAGCTCGTGAAGGGTATGAGTATAAGTGTCCCTCAAATCTGAGACCACCACGATGATTTGTAAGCAACTCACTATACTTTAGTATCGGACCATCTGAGTTTTTAATTCAGTAATGGAAGGATATTGGTGTAGTCAAGTATTTATCAAGTCAGTGTATGTGTCAAGATGGAATTGATCCCTCTGAATTAGTAGGAGATATGCATCAGTGTATTTTAATTTAGTAAAACCTTGGTTAGGATAATTCATGAGAAGGATTTGAAAGGTTAAAATATAATGTGGCCGACTAAATTAAGTTTGATAATTAAACCCTAGGTCACCTTGAGCATTAGGGTCAAAAGGATGAATTATATGATAATTATACGCCAGAAAGTTCTAGAATGTTGCTTTGCAATACTTCGACCTATCCGATCGTCGAGTCACCATTGCTAGATGGTTACATTGATTGGTATAAAAAATTATTTTTATGCTACCAACTTAGGTTTAAACCTATGAGGTTACACGTATTAGAAGATTTGATCAAATCTGATGGCTGAAGAGTCCAATTAGATTGTGACTCTGGTGAGGAGTCCTACTGGGATTGAGACTCTAAAGGAGAGTTTTACTAGGACTAAGACTCTACTATCAATGGAGAATTGATTAGTGATTGACTTAATTTGATTGAGTAAAAAGTTTTGGATCAAGTCTAATTGAATTAGATTCAGTTTGACTCAGATTGGGTTTGATATGATCAATTCAAATTACAAGAGAAATTTGATCCTGATTCGATTAGAGTTTGAAATCTATCAATTTCTAATTGGATTAAGAATTTATTGAGATATTTATATTTTTAATTAGATTAGATTTATTTCTATCAGTTAGTTCAATCCAAATTTGATTTGGACTAGAATTAAATTAGAAATGAAGAATCCAAGTTGACTAGGACTCTATCTTTATCTCCTTGCGCCATACTTGGACCCATGCTCCTATCTCAACGCCAAATAGGATTTGGCTTGACCTTTTTGGCATTAAAGTATTAGACCCAATAAGGGTAGGCAGCAATAATTGATGACTCATAATCCTATCTCTTATCAAATTCGAATGTAATCTGAATTAGAAATAAGATGAAAATAAGGAAAGAAATTTTTCATACAAGAAAGGTTGTTGGCACCATAATAATTTTTTCTTTATTTTTTCTAAAGAGTTCTTGGGTATGTGAGATACAAGAATCCTTCTCCATATTGTAGAGAACTTTTTAAAAATTTTTAGGATGCCAAAAGGTGTTTGGCGTGGACTTTTGGTGCCCTCCCTTGGATAAAAATCCTAATTCCTTGCCTATAAAAAGGGGTCCCCTATTCTTGACATCATAACATAAATTTTCTTGCCAGATTTTATTTTTTTAAAGCTCTTCTCCTTCTCTTCTCTTCCTCCTCTAGATCCTTTCAACCTTTGGAGTATTCAAGGTACTTGAAAAAAAAAGAAGAGATCAGCCGTCGAAGTTGCTTGTAGGTTAGCACCTCCAAGCCCTAGATCTGCATCAGTCTTTGTGTGGATTTTTTTTGTAGAGGCTAGATGACTTCGTGTGGCTGTGAGCCATTTGAGAAATATCTTCTCCAAGTTTTAGACCAGCAAAGATCAAGATCTCATTGGTTTGGTAATTGTTTCTAACCTATCTTGAATTTTTAATTTTAGATTTAAAGTGTATCATATTTTATATACCTTATAATGATATGATAGTCTAGATTAGATCTTATGCATATGATTTAAATTAAATTATTTAATCTTTTTTTCTACTGCATAAACTTTTTGAAATTGCATGTATAGCACTGTCTATATTTCCTTCAATTGGTATCAGAACCATGGTTATTATGATATGATTTATTATACCTTTAGATCTGATTTTATGATATTAGATCTAATTATTTATAATTTTTATTAGATCTAAATATGTTTATTTTTAGATCTAATTTTTATCATGTTTAGATTAGATGTTCTGAGTAGCAAAGTCTCAGATTGGGTAATCACCAAGCCATCCAGTCATAGGAGCAAGTAGAGTTTTATGACCCTCTCTTCCCATTCAATGGGGTGCTCTTATAGTATGTAGGGATGCCACTATGAGGTTAATAGTATGTAGGGGTGCCACTATGAGGTTCCATGAAAAAGAAAGCAAAAAGAGAAAAACTTACTTTCTTGCAAAATCTTAGATCTTGAAATCCTAGGTGTTATTATATGTGATGCAAGTTACAAAGAAACTAGTTACATCTAATCTTGATTAATCAAAATTATTTTGATTTAAAATTATAAAAAAAATAGATTTTATCTAAAAAATTTTATGATTTAATATAAAAAATTAATATGAAAATTATTTTCAAAATTTTAATCATGTTGATACAAAATTTAATTAAGAATTAAGTATTGAGTTGATTAGATCTAGAATTATGATTTAAGATCAATGACATTGCATAAAACATGGAGCATGGGTTAACTCAAATCAGATCCTTCTCTTTAATTAGGTTAGACCTAAGATTAGAATCAAAGAATTGATTGACTATGTAGAGAAATTGATTATGTCTAACCAAGTATTAAATTAGATTAATCAAGATTTCTCTAATACAATAGTTGTAGATGGTCAAGTTCATGTCTTTGATTAGACCAAATAGACTTTGATTGTGGCTCAATAGTTGAATCCGAATCATTAAGTTGGTCAAATCAAAACTAATTAATCAATTGATGTCTAAGATAAGTTTGGTATTTCGATTGGTGGTTTTTAATTGAGAGTGGCTTATTTGGCCATTTCAATGGTGTCTAAGGCAAGCTTAGCAAATCCTCCCATCGATCTCACTTATCTGATCAATTTGGTGAATTAGATTTTGATTAGATTGCTAAATGATTCAAGTTAGCCCATACCATTAAGGTTGATCAGTGTGACTGATCTAGGAGTCAGTCAATTAGTATGACCCAAATCCGATTCAGTGACTTGGTGAAGTCAGTGGGAGGATTGTGGTCTACTGATTGATATCTTCTTTTCTCTTCTCTAAATTGATTAAATTTTATAAATTATTTAGTTCTTAAAATGAGCTGGTTATGGTGATATCTAGATGATAGCCTCTCATTAAGTTGGATGATAATGGATCTATTAGTATGATAATTATTGGAGGCCCAAAGGCCTGGTGCTCATCTGCTATTGGAATTATCATTCATAATATGATGACTTAATCGAGTCTCTCTGTTAGGTGGTCAGATTAGTCAATCAAAATCAGGCCTAATCATTTGGTAGTTAGATTCAAAAGTATGATCATGTTAATGGTTGGACCTAACCAGAGGCTTGTAGAGAAGATCAAAGTCAACTGAAAGATTACCTGAGGCTAAATCAACTACTAAAAATTGTTTGACGAAATAATTGGTTAATGAACCTACCCATAGATGCACATGGATGAGCCAACCAAAGTCAGGCTCATGTGCAGTCTGTGTGGATTCTAGTACCCACTAAAAAATTAAAGTAATTCCTCGAATTAGAGGTAGAGGCTACCGATTCATATAAAATAGTGGGAGAATCTTTAGACTGAAGACTTTGTCTTTAGGCTTAATAAATTCATATACTAATTAGGTTTTGATTTTTTCTTGTGCATGAAGATATGGCCTCAAACTTGTCACTCCGATCACTATTGGACAGTGAAAAGTTGATGGGACTCAATTTTGATAACTGATATCGAAAGCTTAAGATCGTCCTGGAGCACGAGTGGATCCTGTATGTGATTATGGATCTAACACCTAAGGAGCCTGCTCCCAACACTCGAGGTGCAGTCTGAGATATTTATTTGAAGTGGCTCAACGACCCACCATGGTTTGTTACATTATGTGGGCCTCCATGAATGATGAATTCAGTCAAAAATTTGAAGAGGCTCAGCCAGAAAAAATACTTCAAATGTTGAGAGAGTCCTTTGGTACTCCCAACAATATTGAGCGGTACAAGACTAGTTGCATCATTTTCAATGCTCGGATGAGGGAGGGAGCATCTATCACCGATCATGTATTGTACATTATCGAATAGATCGAGAAACTAAGTAAGATCGGCTTTTCCTGGCATGAATAGCTGGAGAAGGATGCGATCCTGAACTTCTTATCCAAATCCTACCTACCATTTGTTAGTCATTTTAGAATGACGAAGCCTGTAGTCAACTGCCATGATCTGTTGGGGTTGTTATAGACTTTTGAGAAAGATCACCAGCTCCACAAGGAGATGGTGAATTTAGTGAGAGGATCTTCTTCGGATAGTCATCGTTCTTTTAAATATATATATATATATATATACATAAAAAGATGCAAAATGCTGGGAGTCAAACCCAAAAGTCTAAGTTCAAGGCCGATCAGAGTCAGGCAGAGTGCTTCTATTGTAAGAAGCAGGATCATTGGAAGAGGAATTATTCTCAATATAAAGCTTTTCTTGACCCAAACAGGTCAAAGAAGAAGCGGTAATTGCTTGCTGGACAAAGTACTTATGTGATAACACCTTGTAACTTCTCTCTTTTTGATACAATGGTCTGGGTATTGGATATCGAATGCCCCATTAATATTTGCAATTTATTGCAGGATCTCCAGGTTAGTGAGAGATTTGGAGATGGTGAGAGATTTTTGACTGTTGAAAATGGAAGATTAGTTTCAGTTCTAGTTTTAGAAATTATCAAGCTTGTATTCGAGTCTCATTCTATTGTTCTTAATGAATGTCATTACTATCCTAGTTTTCTTTTAAATATTATTTCTGTAGGCCTCTTGGCTAAATCAAATTATGAAATATCAATAAAGAAAAAAATTTATGATATCATTTTGAATGGTGTTATAATGTTGCGTGGATAGTTGAACAATAGAATCTATGATGTATCTAGGCCTAATGTAATGTACATGTCAAATAAATACCCTAAGATTGTCGATGTCATGGATGCCTATCTTTGGCATTGTAGGCTAGGTCATATCAACAAGAACAGGATGAACATGTTAGCTCAAGAAGGGATTCTTGATAAAGATGATTATGAATCATTACCTACTTGTGAGTCTTGTTTACTTGAAAAGATGATCAAGTCACCTTTTACTGAAAAAGATGAACGAGCCAGTGATGTTCTGGATCTAGTACATACTGATATATGTGGATCCATGAGCACAAGTGCCAGAGGAGAGTATCACTATTTCATTACATTCACAGATGACTTATCAAGGTATAGGTACGTCTACTTGATGAAATATAAGTCCGAATCATTTGAAATGTTGAAACGGTTCCGTAATGAAGTAGAGAAACAAACTGAATAGAATATTAAAACTCTTCAATCAGATTGAGGAGAAGAATATTTTTCTAGTGAATTTTTGACATACCTTGAAGAGAATGGGATTCTCTCTTAATTGATACCTCTTAGATCGCCATAATATAATGGTGTGTCAGAAAGAAAGAATCAAATCCTATTGGACATGATTTGATACTGATATATGTGGACCCATGAGCACAAGTGCTAGAGGAGAGTACCACTATTTCATTACATTCACAGATGACCTATCAAGATATGGGTACGTCTACTTGATGAAATATAAGTATGAATCATTTGAAATGTTGAAACAATTCCATAATGAAGTAGAGAAACAAACTGAAAAGAATATTAAAACTCTTCAATCAGATTGAGGAGGAGAATATCTTTCTAGTGAATTTCTGACATACCTTGAGGAGAATGGGATTCTCTCTCAATTGATACCTCTTAGATCGCCACAATATAATGGTATGTCAGAAAGAAGGAATCGAATCCTGTTGGATATGATTCGATCTATGATGGGCTTTTCTACTCTGTCGATATCTTTTTGGGGACATACACTCAAGTTGGCTTGTTATGTGCTTAATAGGATTTTTAGTAAGTCTGTAAGTAAAACACTATATGAGATATGGATTGGACGTAAGCCAATGCTCACTCATCTTAGGGTTTGGAGATGTCCGGCTTATGTCAAACATTGAAAACATACAAACTAGGAGCAAAATCTGATAGATATAGTTTTATTGGATATCTTAAAGAAACTAAGGGGTATTACTTCTACCTAGCTGATGAACAAAAAGTGTTTGTCAGTCTTAGGATAGTCTTTTTAGAAAAAAAAAATTTGGAGAAGGGATTAATGCCTCTAAGATTGAACTTGAGGAAGTTTAACAGGTAGAACCAACACAGTCTAGTGAACCCGCAGAATCAAATTTGATGATGTCAAACTCGAAACCAGTTGTAAAGGTGATAAGTGGCATATTTCTATATTTATTAAAGATATTTTTGATAATTTATGGTGCTAACATCTTTTAAAAAACTTAATTTCATAAATAAATTAGATTTTCTTACAAAAATAGATAATTTTAGAAAAATATAAAATTTATGCATATTTATGAAAAATAGATGCTGATTTAATTGAACAATTTAAGCATCAAAATAATAAAAAAATTTAAAAAATTTAATACATATTTTTAAAAAAATTTTCAGATAAAAATCTAAGCGAAAATCAAGCAAAAATATCTTAAAAATAAATTTTATTGCCTTCAGTGCACGGTGGACCGACCGCTCGATCCACATAAGTGATGACGCAGTCCACAAAAATAGTTTGTGATCTTTGGCATGATTTATGATAGGCAGAGGAAAGTTTTCATGATTTGACAGCTGATATCGATTCTGAACTTGATCTGATGGCTGTTGTTCATTGTCGGTTGAAAAGAGGAAACTTTTGTGCGATACAACAGCCAAAATTCAAACTGGAGCGCGATCCAACAGTTGATGTCATTCCTGACTTTGAAGAAAAAATTTAGGGCATTGATCGACGGTTCAGATTTCATCCGAGGTGCGATCGGATGGTCAGCATCATTTTTGACTTGGAATAAGAGTGCTGAGCATTGATCAACGGTCAGAATTTCATCAAGGGAATGATCAGATGGTTGTGGTGGTCTCCGATCATGATAAGAAATTAAAACACTAGTTTTTGGATTATCTGGATGGTCCATTGAAGATCCGATGGTTGAAAATTGATCCATTGCTCGATCCAATGGTTGACGTCGTTCTTGACTTTGAATAAGAATCCAGGGGCACTGATCGACAGCCCAGATTCTATTCACAGCTCGATCCGATGGCTGACAGCATCTCCAACTATGTTAAGGAGATAAAATGTGTGATCCAATGGCTAGAATTCAATCTAAAGCATGATCCAATAGCTGAGAATGTCTCCGACCATAATAAGGACTTAAACAATATTTTTTGATTAGATCTGGATGGTCCAAATGCAATCCGACGGCCAAAAAAATTCCTACGAGTATAATACGTTTTCTAAGAGTTTTGGGACTCCTTTTGTGATCAGAAAAAGATGAAAAATTCACCTATAAATAGGGGGTCCGAGAATAAGTCTTGAGAGAAAAAAAATTTAGTAAAAAGCTAAGAAAAAAATAGAGAAAAAAATTAGATAGATTTAAGGACCCAAGAGGAAGAAGAAGAGAAGCCAGTTCACTCTACGGAGTATGAAGGAAGAAGGAGAGGTCATCAACCATCTTTTCGATGAAACTGGACTGATCAACTTCAAATTTTTATTATAATTTTATTTTTATTTTATTATTTTTTAATTTTTTTTATATTTAATTTTTAATTTTAATTAATGTAAAATATATTTTCTTGTATTTTAAATTCTTATTTTTTATTTTTTGCAAGTAGATGCTAGGATCTAGTTAGTAGATCTTAGTATCAATTTATTTTATACTTTTTATATTTTTATTATTTATTTTTTTATAAATAGATACTAGGATCTAAATAGTAGATCTTAGTACCAAATTTATTTTTCATACTTTTAATTTTTATTTTCTGACTTAAATTACTTTCTTCAAAATTTTATTTTATTTTTATAAAATCAAAGATTTCAAATCAAAATTCTACCTTCTCTATGGATTCGACCCGACTCGCTACTTTCTACATATTTTTAATTTTTATTGAAGTCAAAATATTAGATTGATAATCATCATGTCCTAACGACAACATCGCGAGCATATCAATTTTTGACATCATTGTCGAAGAGCATATCAATTTTTGATGCCATTATCGAAAAAAAAAGAAAAAAAAATTCAAAAAAAAAGAGATAGAAAGCTTTCAATTTTGCTTGGTGAGATCAATCCTAACCCTAACCCTAATAATTTTTTTTAGTATTAATTATTTTTTTTCAAATTAACCTAAATTTCATCCACATAAACCTAATAAAAATTGTATGACAAGAGTAGAAACTTAATTGTTTAGAAGCATTCATCATCTTAGATTTTTTTTTGGTGATCATCGGAGACAAGTTAAGCTTTCAAGTTTGATTAATTTCATGCATCTAATTTAGTTGCATAGAACCCCTTGTTTGAAATTGGTTGTGCATATTTATCGTAAATCAATTTAAGGGCAACACCTATAACAAGATAAAGTGAGGATTGCATCATCCTTCTTTAATCCAAAAATAACCAACCAGCATCCTGTATTAACCCAAACCTAACTAAAATCAAGTAGACATTAGCCCCTAGGATCAATTGAGTTCAGTTTGAGTATTGTGGTGATTCAAGTGCAAAGTAAGTTTGGACTCACATCTAAAACTGGTGTTTAAGGTATGAGGTTACAAAGGCTCAGCCTAAGTGGACTCGTGGTCATTTAATTGATTCCGTTAGCTTATTTGGCTAATCTAAATAGTATCTAAGGCAAGCAACGGGGGGACCCCCAAGATCCCACCTCTCATCTGGCTAGTTGAAGGAAGTGAGAACAAACTCAATTTATATTTAGGCTAAGCCACTCTACATCAAACTGATAGGTCTAAGAAACCCATAGGTATCTAGGTTTAATTGCTTGCTAACTTGATTGTAATTAACACTTAACCATAACTAATTCTTCTCATCTTTCATCCTTAGGTCAAGGGCTTTTTTAAGGATCTCACCTTTAGAACTTCTCTCTTTCTTCCTTTTCTTTTTTCTTTCTTCCTCTTTCTTAAAGAAAAAAAAAAACTCAATCACATATTAGGATTTGCATTGGTACATGCATGGTATAATTTTTTTTATTCTGACCTAGTTGAATCCAAATCTAAAATTGAACGGCTGATCCATGTTACACCTAATAATCAAATGGCTAGAAATTCTAAGAACCACCTAGGCAGATGAAGGAATATTTTTTCCTTCCACCTATAACCCATCGATGTTTTCATTATTCTATGGGATCAAATATTCAAATTGTAGTCCTAAGGTTGATTTAAACCTGATAGCCCAAAAATTAGATAAAGTCGATCTTCTTATAGATAAATGCCTAGCCCTAGGTCCATAATCTCCTGCGCAATACACACAACCTTTCAATTATTAGGAGATTTATTCTATCTGTGCTAGCCCAGCCCATCATGTGAGTGAATGTCCCATGACTGTACAATTTTCATCTTTCATCCAAGAACAAGTTCAAGCTGCCCAAGGTTACTCCAAGCCTGCCAATGATCCATTCTCTAACACATATAATTTAGGCTGGAGGAACTACCCTAATTTTTCTTGGAGACCTCAACAGACTCAGGCTCAGATCCAAATTTCTCCTATGCAAAACTTTTAGAATAGGCCCCAATACTAGAATTATACCTATAATAAAGGTCAGCCTAGTCAGCCTATCCAGCTACCATATTACAATCAGCCATTATACCCATCTCCTCAATAGATCAATCTAGTCGACGATAGGTTTAGCCAACTTCAACAAATGATTATAACCCAACAGCAATCTCTCACCAGGTTAGAAGCATAAATAGATCAATTAGCTGAGTCTACCATGAGGAAAAAATTAGGTCAATTATCGAGCTAATCAATACCAAATTTCAAAAATAACCCAACCACCCACCAACCATTTGAACCTAGTCAACAATCCAATGTCCCACCTAAGAATCTCCAATTTAAAAATGATAAAGTAATCTCTGAGCTTAAAAGTGATAGAATTCTTAAGGACCCATACCAAGACTAAATGAAAGAGGCTAGTACTAATGCTAGCCAAAGTGTGAATTTAGAAGAGGAGGTTAGTACTGAGATTAACCCAATTAGAAGAATCTGAGCTCGAAATTGTTACTGATTTGAGTAAAAAAGACAAAGAAAAGAAGAGATCGGATGAGTTATTTAAGATATATTTACCAAGAGTCTAATTTTCTTTAGTCCTAGAAGTCGGTTCTTCCACTTTAGAATCACCTCCTCCAGAATGGAAGTCATCTTTGATCACATCTAAGTATACATGTTTAAAATCAAGTGATACTCTTTCAGCACCCATTGCTTCAAACTCAACTCCTAACTCAAAAACTCAATTCATGAGTATTTTAGAAGAACAAATAGGAGAAATCTCGATAAACATGGGTTTGTGAACTATCTTTCTAAAATTAAGAATGGGGATGTGCAATACTTTCTGAAGATTGGCAATAAAATATTAAAATTTATTGTAGACCATCTTCCTGAGATTGACAATCCAAAACTATTAGAATTTATCAATTCAATATTTGATACGAGATAGGTAAGAGAATCGGCATGGTCTAGCTGAAGACGATAAATTTAGCACTTTCTGAGAATTAACCCAGCATTTGCTTTTTGTTATCTTTTGCATTTTGTTTAGGTTAATCGAGTCTTACTTAGTATCTTTTATAAAAATTTGAAAATAATTTTGTCTAAGTTGGAGGAGAACCTTTTGGAAAAGACTTCTAGATCAGGTGACATCTCTCCTTTTCTTTCTCTTTGCATGCACCCTTCATTTTTCCCATTTCATTGAGGACAATGTCGATTAAGTTGGAGGGAGAGAATAATAAAAATTTTTAAGTTCTCAAGTAAGTTAGTATTTAATATTTAAGTACCTGATTATACTTAAGAATTGAGTTAAATTAAGTATTTTTTAAAAAAAAATTGATGTACAGAACAGAGAGTTTGTGAGATATTGAGGGATCAAGTATTAAAAAAACTCAATAAAGAGTTAAATTTAGAACTTAAATAATTTTGTTTGAGTATTTTTAAATTCTTCTACTAGCATCAAAGAAGAGTTAACTTCTTATGGGCTTGTGTAGGATAAGTATATATTTCTTTATATATATACATATATATATATATAAGAGTTTTCAAGTACTTTATGCTGAGTAATCGAGCCTCTTTGCTTAAGCAAGCATTAAGTTTCACATCAAAAGGTATGAAGGGCAAAGAAGCTTTGTTGTAAAGCTAGTTTTAACTCGTAGCTTGTTTGATTCGGACAAGTAGGCCTGAGGGGTATTTTATACCTAGTGCCCTAAAGCCACCTGGTTTGGGAGTCACTAGCTGAAAACTGGCTACATGGGTCAAACAAAAAGCTTAAGAGATTAAGATACTCAATAATGATATAATATTAAAAAAAATATCAATAAATGAGGATGGAAGTAACAATATACTTGTCCATATGAAGGTCAATGATTTGAAGATAAAGGTAGGAATAATTTAAAAATAATTAAAAAAATTAATATTCTTGGTTTAACTCTCATATTGATTAGTATTAATACCCTAATGACATACCTCACTCATGCTCTACTGAACATCAATAGTATTTTAAAAATTATTTGATGAAATTCAAAACTTTAAGTCAAATAGTACCTAATTCTAAATTCTTTCTTTACTCAAAGATGAGCAAAGTTCAAGTTGGAGAGTGTGATAAGTGACATATTTTTATATTTATTAAAAATATTTTTGGTAATTTATGATGCTAACATCTTTTAAAAAATCTAATTTCATAAATAAATTAATTTTTTTATAAAAATAGATAATTTAAAAAAATAAAATTAGAGTATATTTATTAAAAATAGATGTTGATTTAATTGAGTAATTTAAGCATCAAAATAATAAAAAAATTTTGAAAAATTTAATACATATTTTTTTTTCAAATTTTTTAGATAAAAATTAGAGCAAAAATTAAGTAAAAATATCTTAAAAAATAAATTTTATTATCTTCGGTGCAGGGTGGATCAGCCCCTCGATCCACAAAAGTGATGGCGTGGTCCACGAAAATGGTTCGTGATCTTTGGCATGATCTATGATGGGTGGAGGAAAGTTTTCACGATCCGATAGCTGATATCGATTCTGAACTTCATCTGACGGCTGTTGTTCATTGTCGGTTGAAAAGAAGAAACTTTTGCACAATCCAACAGTCGAAATTCAATCTGGAGTGTGATCCAACAATTGACATCATTTTCGACTTCAAAGAAGAAATCCAGGGCACTGATCGACGGCCCAGATTTCATCCAAGACACAATCGGATGGTCAGCATCATTTTTGATTGAAAATAAGAGAGCTAAGCACTGATCAACGATCAGAATTTCATCAAGGGCATGATTGAATGGCTATGGTGGTTTTTGATCGTGATAAAGAATTAAAACACTATTTTTTAGATGATTTAGGCAGTCCATTGAAGATCCGATGGTTGAAAATTAATCCATCGCTCGATCCAATGATTGATGTCATTTCTGACTTTAAATAGGAATCCAGGGTGCTGATCGACGGCGCAGATTCCATCTGAGGCTCAATCCGATGGCTGATAGCATCCCCGACTGTGTTAACGAGATAAAACATGCGATCCAATGGCCAAAATTTGATTTGAAGCATGATCCGATGGCTAAGAATATCTCCAACTATAAGAAGAACTTAAACAGTATTTTTTTATCAGATCTGGGCAGTCCAAATGCAATCTGACAGTTAAAAAAATTTCTATGGGTATAATATATTTTCTAAGGGTTTTGGGACTCCTTTTGTGATCAGAAAAAGGTGAAAAATTTATCTATAAATAGAGAGTCTAGGAATAAGTCTTGAGAGTAGAAAAATTTAGTAGAAAGCTAAGAAAAAAATAGAAAAAAAAATTAGATAAGTTTAGAGATCGAAGGGAAAGAAGAAGAGAAGCCAGTTCGCTCTACGGAGTATGAAGGAAGAAGGAGAGGTCATCAACCATCCTTCCGATGAGGCTGGACTGATCAACTTTAGATCTTTATTATAATTTTTATTTTATTTTATTTTATTATTTTTTTAAATTTTTTATACTTAAATTTTAATTTTAATTAATATAAAATTTATTTTCTTACACTTTAAACTCTTGTCTTTTATTTTTTACAAGTAGATGCTAGGATCTAGTTAGTAGATCTTAGTATCAATTTATTTTATACTTTTTAAATTTTTATTATTTATTTTTTTATAAGTAGATGCTAGAATCTAAATAGTAGATCTTAGTATCTAATTTATTTTTTATACTTTTAATTTATATTTTTTGACATAAATTACTTTCTTCAAAATTTTATTTTTTTTATAAAATCAAAGATTTCAAATCAAAATCCTACCTTCTCTGTGGATTCGATCTGACTCGCTACTTTCTATATACTTTTAATTTTTATTGAAGTCAGAATTAGATTGATAATCATGGTATTCTAACGACAACATCGCGAGCATATCAATTTTTGGCATCATTGTCGGGGAGCATATCGAGAGGCGACATTGAAGAGATCTAATAGAGTATCACATCAACCGAATAGATACTATGATTTTTTGATCTGAGATAAAAATCCTGTTGAACTCGATGAGAATAATGAGGATCTGATCATCTATATGGATGCAATGTAGAGGTCTGACTCTAATAAATGGCTTGAAGTCATAAAATTCGAAATAGAGTCTATGAAGATCAATGATGTATAGATATTAGTTGACCCACCTGAAGGGATTAAATCCATAGGGTGTAAGTAGGTCTTCAAAAGGAAGAGGGGCACAGATGGAAAGATGGAGACCTATAAAGTCCGTTTGGTTGCCAAGGGTTATCGTTTACATTATGGTATTGACTATGACGAGATATTTTTTCCTGTGGCAATGCTCAAATCCATTCAAATTATGCTTGCGATAGCGGCATACATGGACTATGAAATCTGACAATAGATATGAAAATAGCTTTTCTAAATGGAGAGTTGCAAGAGAAAATGTTGTTGGATTCTGGAGGTACAGTGGAAGGGTTAGATATTTAAAATTTTCATTCAAAACTTCTGATGCTCCAAAAACCCTAATGCCCAAAAATCCTTGACTATATCAATCAAAGTATAATAAATGTAAACTAGGATAAGAAGAATACCTGTAGTACCAATCTAAATTTTTATAAGGCATCTAAGTGTCCACCCTCCAATGGTGATCCACATAAAAATTAGACCAAAGATAGCGCTCCTCCTTCACCTTGCTTCGAGAGTTTTAGCTCTTAAAACTCGACTAGCCCTGTATCAGTCAGATTTCTCTAGGAATCTGACTCAATCCTCTCAGAACCTCATCTAAACTTTTGAGTCTCCTTCTTTAGGACCCTTACAACTCTTGTTTAGACTGGATAAAGCTTTATTTTAAATCTCAAAGTCTTGTCCTAAAACTAAGTTGGATTGTCAGAAGAAGGACGAGATACAGAGAGGAAAATGGAAACTTGATTTGAATCCCTCGGACACCTAGTACCCAGGTCATTTTATAGCCACCAGATGGATGCCAAAAGGAAGGGACATGACCCATCCAAGAGGTTTATCTGATTAGATTATCACAGATAAGATTTTCTTTAAGTAGAAGGACTCTTATCAATGATATATCAATCAACAGCTTCACTTGTGTACGCGACCAGAGAAGGGATGTTTTTGTGTCTCTTCTCAAATCAAAAAAATCTACAAAAATCTATGTGGATAGGGGACTCATTTCTAATTCTAGAATACCTAATAAGGAAGGAAAATTTCTCATGAATGGATTCCTTGTTGCAACACTTCATGTGAGTCCTTATCATCACATGCATGTGCATGAGGAGAAGCATTTGGCATCCATTTGGCCTTTTGATCAACCTAGAAAAATTCTAGATAAATCACCATAAAAAGATGATTAAATATGGAACAAAATTTGATAGGTGGCATTCCATTTCAAAAGAATTTAATCTATAGAAGGACTCTCTGAAATGCAGAGAGATGCGACACTTTAACGTGCGCACACGAGAGCCCTTCCTCTTTCCAATTTTTTTCCACCCCATATTAATCTAGAAAAATACATCTCATACTTTTAGATGTGTGCTAGAGGATTGAGGGTGATTAGGATCACCACACACATCTGAATCCTATGCCAGAAGGACTCCTCCTTTTGCTTATGCCAACACGCGCACGCCAATTTTGATTTGCGCCAAGAGTCCTTCACAACTTAGACTCTTCATAATTGGTGTTAAAATAAGATGTGATGCCCCACTTTGGGTTGCTTCTAGGTGGCATGACCTGACCCAAATGCCCACCAAATTGAGCTAGATAATTAGCAAGGGATGAGACCTTATTGGTCTCCCAAGGAGCTAGGGTTTCCACATATGCTAGCTTGCTTATCGGGAACCCTGATTGAATTTAAAATTCCAATCAACCTTATTAAAAGGATCTTTGACCAATTTTTATATATGTGTGACCCAATAGTAGATCCAGATATAAGTTGATCAAATTTGATTAGATTTCAATCTAACCGATTTAGGTCCAATCGAGCTAACCTGAGTTCAACAATTAGAATTCTTTCTAATTGATGATGAAATTAAACTCTTTAATTCGATCAAACTTACAAGTCAAGATTGATATCTAGCAATATATCATGACTATTCAGAAGATATGAAATTTGATAAAAATATCAAAAATACCCTTCAGTGGTAAGTTACCATGCAATTCAATCCTTCGATCATCCCTGCACCCTGAATATATTCATGAGTATAGAATTATATCAAACTCAAATACATATTCATATCGATTCTCAATTAATCAATAATGACTCTGATGATGAAGCATTAGAAACTCTTTTTAATCTCTTTCCTGCATTTGGCCAAAAAAAATTTTCTGAGTCATCTAGAGATGAGAATACACAAGATGCGATCTCCTCTTACTGAGAGTGATCGATTTCATATTGACATACTCATAACCTTCATACACACTCCACCATATCCAAAATACCCCGTACATATCTTAATGCCATGCCTAGGTATGAACCAATATATAGATTCATGTGCATAAGATTCCATGGTGATCTCAGGTCTAAGGATCACTTGCACAACTCTCACTTAGAGAACCATCTTTGACATGCAAGTAAGGCTTCCATAAGATGTTTCTTTTCATCGAGTCAATTCAGTGGACTCATTTTCAAATGAGAACCCACATCTTTGTATTAGTGTCTCACACAAGTGGCTAGTGAGATCTGTCACCCTTTCTATCGAGCATACATAGGATGTGCCAGTCTATCCAGAATATTGATCCCTGACTCAATGCTCCTACAACTAGAAATATTTAAGATTAAAGTTTTAGGATATTAGGTCTCACTAGCATGACCCATTCATGTCTCCTAAAACTATTATCCTAATCTTTGGGATTCATCATAATTTTAGATATAATAAGATACAGCTAAAATGATGAATCAATACTTTATTTTATTATCAAATAATAAATATTATTACATGAGTTGAAAAATTATAAAGAAAAATTCCATCACAACACACTTGTGATTGACTTATAGGGCACTCTTCTTTCAATCTCCCACTTGCACTAAAGTCAATCACCTTTGTATTTCAATCTCATACAATCAAGATGGTGATCAAATAGCTACTGTGGTATGACCTTTGTGAATGGGTCTACTATATTATTTTTTGTGTCTACTCGTTCAAGGGCAACATCTTGTCTCTCTATAATTTTTCAAATGAGATAGAAGCATCTGAGGATGTACTTGGATCTTTGATGAGACCTAAGTTCCTTAACGGCCCCATTGTTATCACAATAGAGTGACACTGATCCTTCAATCTCAGGAATGATTCCTAATTTCATGATGAACTTTTTCATCCAGACAGCTTCTTAATGGTTTCACTAGTAGCGATGTACTTTGTCTTAATGGTTGAGTTAGCTACTATCTGCTACTTGAAATTCTTCCAACTTACTGTCCTACTATTTAGAGTAAACACATACCCTGATATTGACTTGCTATCATTCAGATCAGATTGAAAATTAGAATCTATATATCCCTCTAGTTTCAACTCTGATCCTCTTCCATATATGAGAAAAACATCTTTAGTTCTTCTTAGGTACTTTAGATTTTTTTTTTTCACAGCTTTTCAATGATCCTCTCTTGAATTAGCCTGAAATCTGCTAGCTATGCCTAAAGCATAAGCTACATTAGGCTTGATACATAGCATGGCATACATTATTGATCCCACAGCCGAAGCATAAGGAATTTCATTCATCCTCTTCCTCTCCTCTGATGTCTTAGGATATATTTTATTAGAGAGACTTAAACCATAACTTGCAGTCAGGGAACCTTTCTTACTTGCTTCCATATTAAACCTCTTTAATATGAGATCTATGTACCGTGACTGGGATAAGCCTAACATCCTTTTAGTTCTATCTCTATAGATCTTTATACCTAGTATATAGGATGCTTTACCCAAGTCTTTCATAAAAAATTTATTCGATAGCCAAGTCTTGACTGATTACATCATTGGAATATCATTCTCAATGAGCAGTATGTCATCGACATACAAAATCAAGAAGACAATAACACTCTCACTTGTCTTCTTATACACACATGGTTCAACTTTATTTCTGATAAAGCCAAACTTTTTAACTGTCATATCAAATCGGATGTTCCAACTCCTCGAAGCTTGCTTCAGTCTATAGATGAATTTCTTTATCTATACTTGATTTACTCTCCCACTTGAGACAAATCCCTCTGGTTGAGTCACATAAACCTCTTCCTCAAGATTACCATTAAGAAAAGTAGTCTTGACATTCATTTACCAAATCTCATAATCGTAGTATGCCACTATAGCAAGCAAAATCCGGATGGACTTGAGCATAGCCAATGGTGAGAAAGTTTCATCATAGTCAATTCTTTGCCTTTGTCTGAAATTCTTCACCACCAACCTAACTTTGTAGGTTTCTATTTGACCATCTACTCCGATCTTCTTTTTGAAGACCCACTTGCACCCTATTGGGGTCGCTGTTGGAATTTCAATGTCGGGGCATGCATATATATTTCAATTTTTTTTTCTATACATCACAGTGGAATAAAAAATTAAAATATCTTTTAATCTACATCATGCATGCAAAAACATAAAGCACTAGGATCTACTTCATATGCTGAAATTGAATATGTGATCGAATCACATGCCTGTTTCATAAATTCTTTCTTCAAATCTAGATCTAGAAGAGAATAGGCTCTCTCTTAGCCGTGCAAGTGTCTAATCTCTATGGGTATCCACTCAGGATCAGTCTAGAATAGCTTTCTTTAACATTAATTTTCTTCTTTAAGAAAAATCAGCCTGCAAATCTGAATGAAGTCTGGATTGCGATCAACTCTTTGATCCTTTTCTTGATCTTCTTCTTTTTTTCTTCTCTTACTTTTCATCCCTAGATTATGGAACAACTAGGGACTAAAAACCAACAAGCAATAGGGGATGCCCAAACACCTTTGGACATTAAAGATGGAGGATGCCCAAGGTATGGGCGTTGGATCTCCAAGGGAGAAGAGAAAGAGGGGGCGTGGGCTCTTCAAGGAAGGTGTGGGGCTGCTGGTTGAATTGTTTAGAGATCTTAGAGAAGGCCTCTTTAAATAGGCATAAGGTTTGAATCCTATTCAAAACTAAACAACCACTTAATACAACTCCTACTTGCATTTAGAATCCTTATTCCTTTAGTTATTTGACTCCCTTTAGGATATCCTTTAGGCACCAACTATTGGGGCTTTTGCACCCACAAAAACACACCTAACATGGCACCCATAGGATATCCCATAATGATTCCACATGCCTTTTAATAGGTAGAAACATCCAACTTGATCAAATCAAGTGGCACCAAATGAAAACTATTAAAGAAATTAATTAAGGACTTGAACCCTTAATTCATTTGATCTAAAACCTTAGGCACCCAACAATTGAAGCCCAATGAATCTAATTCATTTAGGTTATTAGCAGATAATTAATTTAAATTAATCTTATCAAATAAAAAATTTAAATATAAAGAAAAAATTAGATCCAACCATGTGCTAGCAAGGTTATCCTGAACTCAATAAAGTTTCTCTAAACCCAATTAAGACTTCATAAGCCCAATTGTTTATTCCAGATCTAATCTCTTTGTTGTGTGACCCCATAGGTTCTGTTGGATTTCAGTGATACAGCAGAATATAATTTTAAAAATTTTTTACATGCATTCAATAAGTGAAAATAAGTTTAACATTTAAACTAAACTACTGGAATATAAAATCTTAGGAAAACCTTGATGATTGCAATCAAATAACATAAGCATGCATAACAAGAGAAGATCAGAAGCTATATACCAATACGAAGACCATGAACTAGTAATCTTGATATCTCCATGAGACTTCAAATTTGAAGCCCTCCAACGATGATCCACACAGGATTGATCAAGGTCCTTCTCAATTCGATATGGTGCTGCAACCTTCTTCTCAAGCTTACTACCGATCGTCCTTCGTAAGAATAGATTACACCATCACTTGTATGCCTTCGAGACCTCCACTAGGACCATTATAGGAACCTTTCCTCATAAGAACACACCACACAAAAATCATCTTTGATGTTCAACATATGAACAATCTGATTTTAGGACAAGCATCATATGCTTTTCTTTTTCTCTTCTCTTCCTTTTCATTTTGTTCTCTCTCTTTTCTGTGTCTTTATCCAAATTTTTTCTATCATTTTCCTTTCCATTTCTATGCCTATTCTCAGCCCAAATTGGCATGTCCAACCTATGTGTAGTGCCCCCTTTTTATAGGAAAGATGGGGCCACTCCATGGGATGCCAACTCTTGGCGTCCCTTAACTCTTACGCACCAAAAATAAATTTTTAGCATGGAATACAAGGGGATGGCATGGAATATGAAATAGTTTATAAGCAAAACAACTCTTCCTCTACTAAGAAAAAATATAATGCCAACTCTTGGCATGTGGGAAAGGGAATGGCATGAGAAACCAAAGAGTCCATGACATTAAGGACTCTTCCATATCATCCAAAATATATGGCATCTCTTAATGAATTTTGGCATATAAATTCCTTGCCAGAGAAGGACTCTTCCTTTTCTTTTGCACCCATAATCCCAAGAGCCATCTCATGACATGAGGAATTAAGAAATGCATAGAATAAATGGTAAGGAATTTAAGAGGAGTGGAAGAGGACTCCTCTTAACGCCCAAAAATAAATGATGCCACATTTTTCTTTGACATGGTGAATGGCGTGGAGGTAGGTGATTTCACATGAAACTCTTTCACAAAAATTAGATAAGCCACCTATTTAAAAATAGATTCAAACCCAATCACATTAGATCAAGGCTACAAGTCAAGGGTTAGCACAAACACCTTTGCACTGAACCCAATTGGGAACTTGAATTAATTCATGTGCTAGCAATTCAATTAACTCATTAAATTTATAATAAATTTAAATAGATTGGATCAAGATCAAATTTTTATTGTGTGTGACTTATTGGGTTTTAAATCTAGCCAGCAGTGGACCCAGACTTACGACATAACCCTAATCTGATTAGATTAGGTTAGCTCAAGAGTTTCAATCAATTAGGACTCTTCCTAATTGATTCTCAAATTAAACTCTTTTAATTTTGATGAGTTCACAAGTCCAGATTGACATCTAGCAATATGTCATAACTATCCAAAAGATTTAAAATTTGATAAAAATTCTAAAATTATCTTTTCATGGTGAGTTACCATGCAATTTAATCTTTTGATCACACAACATCCCGAAAAGGCCATGGATATAGAAATATGTCAAACCCAAATACCTATCCATATGTATCTCGATCTGATGATGATGACTCGATTGATGAATTAGTAAAAATTATTTTTACTGTTCATCCCTGCTCTGGCCAGAGACTCTCAGAATCATCTCCTATGAGATCACATAGGATGTTCTCTCCTCCTACAAAGAGTGACCGATTCCTTGTTGACCGCTCACAACCTCCATGCATACTTCATCATATTCAGAATATCCCACACACATCTCAAAGTAGTGTGCTAAAAAATAAATCAAAGTAAGGATCTATATACATAAGGAACCATGGTGATCTCAGGTCAAAAGATTACTTGCACCACTCTCACTGGAGAACCATATGTTGACATGCTGTAAAGCTCCATCAGATGTTCTTCCTGTAGGTCAGTTCAGTGAACTCATTCTCCAATGAGTACCTATATCCTTGTATTAGTATCACCACATAAGTGATTGTGAGATCAACTATCCTCTCCATCGAGCATACATAGGATGTACCAGTCTTACTGGTATCATTGATCTCTGACTCAATGATTCAATAATTGAAAATATTTTAGATTGGGGCTATCAAGATTTTAGATCTCACTAGCATGATCTCATCATGATCCTAAAATTATTATCCTAATCTATGGGGTTTATCATAATCATAAAAATATGATGCAATAAATGATAAAATATAATACCTCATGAATAAAATAACTAATGTCATACAAATGAGCAGAAAAAAAAATACAAAAAAATTCCTTCGTATCTTCATGCGATTGGCTTGTAGGATACTATTCTTTCAATCTTCCACTTGCACTAAAACCAATCATCCCTATACCTGATGCCCATGCAATTAGGGTGACGATTACATTGCTGCTGTGTAAGACTTAGTGAACTGGTCTATTATGATGTTCTTAATACTAACTCATTTTATGATCAAAATCATGGATGAGGTGAAAGTGCCCAGAATGTGCATGGGTACCTAGTGAGACCACACCCAACTTAGTGATGAACTTTTTCTTCAAGCGACTTTCCTTAGCAATCTTTACTAACAGCAAATAACTGAGTTAAACACAATTTGCTGTTTGGAACTCTTCCAATACACTACCCTTTAGTACTTCTTAAGTACTTTGAGAATGCTTATCATAGTTTTCAAAAATCCTATTATGGATCTATCTGAAATCAATGATTATGCACAAAGCATAAATCACATCAGGCTTCATACATTGAATATATGGATAAGTAAATACTTTTCCACCCATTCATGTTGAACCCCTTCAATAAAAAATTTATGTACTTAGACTAGGACAAGCCTAGCATCCACTTACATCTATCCCTATAGATGCCTAGTATATTTGATGCTACACCCAAATCCTTTTCATGAAAACTCTTATGATAAGCATGTCATTGATCGAGTGCAATATTGAGACTACCTTCCCAATATGTCGTATGTCTTCCATATATATTTGTCAAGAAGTTAGTGGGACTCCCACTTATCATTTTGCACACACACAGTTTATCCATATTTTGATAAAGTCAAATATTTTGACTATCTCATCAAAAATAGAAGTACCGACTCCTCAATACCTGCTATAATCCATAAATAGACTTGCCTTCCCACTAGAGACAAACTCTCTAGATAGTGTGCGGCTATAGCAAGTAATAATCTAGATTGACATTCCTGTTAGCAGCCTGTTGAATCATACCTATAGGTGCTTCAACCATAGTCCATATTTGGTTGATGTACAGGAGTTCATTTCGGATTCCATAGTTTCAAACTATCTGTCAGAGTCTCTACTCATGACAATCTCCGAATAGGTCAAGAAAACATCATTCTCAATGATGTGTGGTGTATCATCATTCTCAATGACAAAATTCATATTTTGAGTGGTACTCTATACACTCTGATTGACCTTCGGTGAGGAGGTGTGTTTCATGGTTGTGCCTCATCAATGGGCACATCTGCTTAAGGATCAACTTGTGGACACTCCACAGGTTATGATAGGATAGTTCATAGGTTTTGAACTTCTCAAGTTCAATTATCCTCCCACTATCCTCTTCTTAGAAATTTTTTTTTTTCAAAAGGTAGCATACCTACTAACAAAATACTTTTGTCCAGTAGGATGGAATAAATAGTATTGCATACTATTCTTTTAGGACAACCTATAAACTTATATAAATCTGTTCTAGTACAAAACTTATGTACATCAACTCTTTTCACATAAGCTGGCAACCTTCCTTTTTGCCCTTTTTCATATCTCATATGGAGTGCTAGTAATAGATTTTGATGATATCTAATTCAAAACATATACAGTAAAGCAAATGCCTAGAATGAGAATCAAAAATTTATGAAGCATATTAAAGAACACACCATATCTCATATGAAGTGTCCATCTCTGGGTCAAGATATTATTAGTCTTCGAACATCCACTTGTTCAAGACCTGATATCTTGCTCACATTTTTGCATGTCAAGTAAATAGAATCTTGATCATTTTATCCATGAGACAAGATTTATAAGTTCTATATGATTCATAATCATACAGACAAAGAACTCTTCTTTGTATTACTTGTTTATCTTTGGCTCACATAAATAGCCAAATTGGCAATGCCAGAGATATGTGACCATCATATATTCATTTTTTATTCTCATCAATATGAAGAACAACATCATTGAGTGATAGAAACATAAGACTATAGCCATAAAATTTATCAAAAGGAGAGTAACTTTTACTCTTTACATTAATTTCAAAACCACATTACTATAATATAGGAATTGAAATATTATTCTTGATAAATTAAGGCATACAATAATGGTCTATTAGTTTTTAAATAAATAGGTTCCTATAGCCTTAGCATGAATGAATTTTCTATCAGTGCCAAAAGGTAAGTAGTCACCTTACTTCAGCTTTATAGGTTCAGCAACACTTTGCATAAGTGGAACCCATATAAGGTATCACATACCCAAAATTTTAAAGCTGAAACACTTAATGATTTATTAGATTGTATCATATACCAACCATTAGCAGATGCAACTTTTGCATCCTGCTACTATTTTACACTTGCAAGACAACTCTTACAATTTATCTCTAATGTTCATTATTACTGTAATGATAATAGATACCTATGGTGAAGACAATCTTCACCTTTTTCTCATAGAAGATACTGAAAAGGAACTCAAGAGAGTTAGAAGGATTAAATCCTAGATTAACTCACTATCCATGATATTGACTTAATCACATGATTAAGTTAATTAGGATATATTTGACAGTCATACTATCAGCCCGCCATATCATATATGCGGTATTTTCTTTTATATGGTATCAACGCCGATCAAATCAGAATAAGGAGAATATGAGACTATCTCTTATATGAGAACTATTCTCAGGTTCCTCAACTAGTCCATGATATTCGATCAATTTTAAAAACATCCTATGCAGTGATAGTGAAAATGCAAATGTGTATATAAGAACATAAAAGGACTACTTATGATAACATGCACAATTTAGATGAGATTTTTTATCTAAATGTATCTCCCACTAGTTTAATGAATTTCATAATCTTCAAGTATGAAAACGAGAAACATTATCATGAAATTCTTTAGTGGAGTTGAGATCCCAATTTCTCATAAAAAGCTTTGTGGATAGCACAACAAGCTCTTATAAGTTCAAGGATAGGTAACTCTTTATCAATTGCATCTCATGCAACTCTCAACATAACTTTTGCTTCTAAAATATTTATAGCCTTGTAGATAGCACAATAAACTATAGTATTTTAGTTAAATCATATCTTTCAATCTTATATGGTCATATCTGAATAATATTATCCTTGTGGATAGCACAACAAGGCAGCACTACTAGAATATGCCATAAGCATCACTAAGTCAACATCATACCAATCACTATAGCAAGCCTTGTGGATAGCACAACAAACTCACTAAAGTTTTTGATATACTCTATTGACTTAGTGTTGGGAAATGTGTCCCAAAAAGCCAATCGTCAAGCTGTTGACGGTTGAGCAACCAAGTATTGTAATTGATTTGTTAATAATAAAATATATTTGGCATCTTCATCATAAGCTTTCATCTTCTAATGAACTCTGTTGTTATAATGAAGTCCTTAGGACTATTTAAGTTCGATAAAGAGAGGATTTATCGATTAGTTCTTAAAACTGTTCATGACCAAATGATAAGCTGTTAATAAAGACGACAGCTTCTATCGAGCATAGGTCGCTGTAGGCCATATGGGTTGGTTGTCCTCTTAACCAAGGAGTGTGGAGACACTGGTATGGCATACAGGTGAGATGTAAGGGTACATCATCATTGAACGTGACCAACTCTAGAGTATTCTACTGTCGAGAATGTCTCTGATGGGATATAGGTATAAGTGTCCCTTAGACTTGAGATTGCCTCAGTGACTTGCAAGCAACTCACTGTGCTTTGGTACTGGACTAACTGAATTTTTAATTCAGGGACGGAAGGCTTCTGGGCACAGTCAAGTACTTGCAAAGTCAGAGTGTGATCGAGATGGGATTGACCACTCCAAGAGTTGGAGAAGAATGAGTCGCTGTATTTCAATTTAGCAAAGCCTTGGCCAGGGTAATCCATCAGATGGATTTGATATTTTGAAATACAATGTGGACAACCTGATCAGATTTGACAGTTGAACTCTGGGGTGTCCTATGATCATTTTGGTCAAAGGGATGAATTATATGAAAACTATATCCACATGGATTCTAAGGATGTTGTTCTACACATTCGACCTATCCGGTCGTCGGGTACCATTGCTAGATGGTCACTTCGATTGATACAAGAATTTATTCCTGTGCTACTGACTTAGGTTCGAACCTATGAGATCACATACATTAGAGTTCATAATCTGATCAGATGGTTGATCAATGATTAAGAATCGTTCTAGGGTTAAATGATCAATACGATTGATATTTAACCCAGTGCAAGTATTGCAGGAGGATTGATTAGCAATTTGATTGCTAATTAGCTTAATTTGATTAAGCCAATGGGCTGAGATTAAGTCTAATTAAATATAATTTAATTAGATTTGGTTTGAGCTTGATTGGATCAAGTCCAATTGGTTTATTGGATAAGCCAAGTGCAAGGAAAAAACTAGTCCTAGTTCAACTAGGACTTGGGTCAATCTAATTTCTAATTTGATAAGAAAATTAAATCAGATTTAAATCTAATTTAATCTGATTAAATTAGGTTCTTAATTGGGTTAAGACCTATTTTAATTGGGTTGATCTAATTTTGGTTTGATTTGATTTGAGAAACCAAATTAAAACAAGTCATAAGATAGAATCCTAGTAAGACTAGGATTCCACCTTGCGCCACATAAGCCTTCCCCACGCCCTCTCTCTTATTCAATGCCAATCTCTACTTATTTTGTGTGACAAAAGCCCTCTCCCAGGTCTCTCCCACGTTCACAAAAGGTTTCCTCTCTTCTTTCTTACATGGAAGGTGGTTTGGATCAAATCAAAAAGGAATAAGTTTGGATTTCGAATTCTATGAGATAGAGTTTTAGAAATCCAAAACTCTTTCAATTTTGCACCGAATTTATCCAAATTTTTTTTGGAATTTTTGTGACTTTTAGGGTATACATTGTACACCCTTTTCTAGTGATCCATACATAAAAATATGGAGGAGGTGCTCAAGAGTTGGGTGCCCCTTAACTTGCCATGTTTGGATAAGCCTTGACTAGGTATTTGACCTAGACAAGGACTCTATCATATCTCTCTGTATAAAATGAGTTTCTTTATAAAATTTTCGGTGAAGATAGATATTTGAGAGACCTTTGTGAAATCCAAAAATCAGAGAGAAATACTTTTGGGTCGTAGAGATATAAAAGATGCAAGTTAGGGTGTCTAGAGAGAAAAACGTGAAGAAGAAGAGGGTCTTCTTCTAGGGTTTTTTATTTTCATATCTTTCCTCCCTCCATCATGAGTTTCCTGAGAGTGTCTCAGATCTGAAACTCCTCCTTTTATTTTCTATCTTTGGAAGAGTCCAAATCAAGAAGAAGGAGGCACCTGATCAACCATCAAAGAAGGATCAGCGCAGTACTAGCATACTGTGCTGATTTCCTGAAGCAGGACTTCTGATCGAGATTCGTGGGCTCATGTGGATGACTCCTAGAGGCCGGATGCATGTGTGGCTTGCAACATCATCCTTAAGCCCGGATCAGTGAGGTTAGAGCATCTAACTTGCAAGGTAATAGATCTGATCTATTGTTTAATACATACATTAGATGTAGTATAGAAACATGTTGATATGATCAACATGTAGTTCATGTTATATTTATATATTTTAATTTCTAATTTAATACTATGTAATAATCATGTAATAGGATCTTAGATATAGGGATTCTCTAATTTTAAAAAATAAATTTTGATTTATTTTAGTCTTCCGCTGTATGATCTTGAAAAAGTTTCAAGATCTAACCCTGAAACCCTAGATCTGGTTCCTTCAATTGGTATCAGAGCCTAGGTTCTTTATTACATGATTATTTATATATGCTTAGATTATTTCTAAGATTAGATCTAATTTATAATCTGATTATTAAATCTAAAATTAAAATTTTAGATCAATCACAAACTGCAAGGTTGTCCTGCTGTAAGGTTTATCCCTTACAGTGCAAAGGTTGTCCTAGTTTGTGTAGATCTATCTTTAATCATAAATTTGTTAGATATGATCTAGATTAAATTTATGATTTATTAGATTTAAAAAATATTTAAATCTGAAATAAAATCTCTTTGTTAATAATTTTTGTACAAAAAAAATTATTTAAAGTTGAAATTGTTTCAATTACATGAACCTGTTTAGATTAGATCTAAAGTAGTTTCATGTTTATTTCACTTGTATCTTGATTATGAATCAAACATGCAATATGGTTGGTAGAATCATATTGTAAAATTATTTTACAAATATAAAAATTATTTTTTGAAAAGCCGAACCCAACCCTCCGCCCAAAACTTAATTAAGAATTAAGAAGTTGTTTAATTAGGTTCTAGGATTGTGAATTGAAGAACCTAAGACACAAATCATAACACATTGGGTTAATGGGTTAGTGGGAATTAGGTCCATTAATTGGGTTAGACCTATGGTTAGATTAAAGATGGACTTAATTAGAGAATTGACTAAATCTAATCAATTGTTGTCTTAGATTAGGTCAAGGATTCTCTAGATCAATTACAATAGTTGTAGTTGGTCAAGTCCATGTCTTTAACGAGAACCAAATGGACTTGATTCTTGGCTAAGCAGTCTAGCATGAACTGTTAGGTTGATCTAATCGAAACTAATTAAACCAGTTGGTGTCTAAGGTAAACCAGACCGGTGGTTTTTAATTGGGAGTCTGCTTACCTGGCCATTTCTGATGGTGTCTAAGGCAAGCTTTGGCAGACCCTCCCACTGATCGAACTTACCTGGCCTTTTGGTGAAATTATGTTTTGATCGGATCACTTGACTATTCGAGCTGACCCATGTCAGCTAAGTAAATCAGTGTGACTAATTTAGGTGCTCCTAGACCAGCCCTGGTCTCCCTTAAGCTGACTTGGTGAAGCTAGTGGGAGGATCATGATAAGCTGGTTCATCTGACCTCATCCTCTATATTATTTAAATCTTCTAAAATTATTAGATCCTTAAAATGATTAAGTTATGGAGATAACTGAGTCATAGCCTCCCATTAAGGTGTTTGATAATGAGTCCATTAACTCAATAATCATTGCAGACCCAAAGGCCTGGTGCTTGTTGACTAATGGAATTATCACTCATCATATGACAACTTGGAAGTGTCTCTCTAATGGTGGTTAGGTGAGCCAACCAAAGTTGGGCTTAATAATTCGTTGGTTAGATACACCAAGTATGATCATGTTAATGGTTGGACCTAACTGGATCCTTACAGTGGAGGCCAAAGCCTACTGATTAGGTTTCTGGGGCAAAATTAATATTACTAGAAATTATTTAGAGAAACAATTGATTATGAACCTACCCTTAGATGTACATGGGTTGGCCAACCAAAGTTGGGCTTGTGTGCAGTCTAAGTGGATTCTAGTACCCACTAAGGAATTAGGGTAATTCCTCGAATTGGAGGTAGAGGCTACCAATTCGAATAAAATAGTGGGAGAAATCTTTTGATTAAAGTCCAAATCTTTAGGTTTAATGAATCAATTACTAATTAGGTTATGGTTCTCCTTTGTGCAAATATGGCCACTTCCCTATCGCTCCTATCATTTTTGGACAATGATAAGTTGGTGGGACCCAACTTCGGTAGCTGGTACCGAAAGTTGAAGATAGTCCTGGAGCATGAACAGATCCTATATGTGATAATGGATCCTGCACCTGAGGAGCCAGCTGTCAATGCACGTGGAACAGTCAGAGACACTTACCAGAAGTGGCTCAGTGATCAGACCACGGTGCGCTGTATCATGCTGGCTGCTATGAGCGACGAGTTCAGTCGCAGATTCGAGATGGCTCAGCCAAAGGACATGCTTCAAGTGTTGGAGGATGCCTTTGGCACACCCGATGACGTAGAGAGGCACAAGACTAGTTGTGCCATCTTCAACGCCAAAATGCGGGATGGTGCCTCTGTCACTGATCATGTATTGTACATGATCGAGCTGATGGAACGATTGAGCAAGCTCGGCTTTCCCTTGCATGAGCAGCTTGGAAAAGATGCAATACTGAACTCGCTGCCCAAGTCTTATCTCTCATTCCTCACTCATTATAGAATGACAAAGCCTGAAGTAAACTACCACGGATTACTGGGGTTGCTTCAGAACTTTGAGAAAGATCACCAACTCCATAAGGAGTCGGTGAACTTAGTGGGAGGTTCATCTTCTGGTTCTCGACCCTTTAAGAAAGGGAAGAAGAACAAGAAGAAGAAAGTGAAGAAGGTGCAAGTTCAGGCTGGGACATCTATGCAGTGTCAGACCAAAAAGATCAAACCCGATAAGAGTCAAGCTGAATGCTTCTTTTGCAAGAAGCGGGGGCACTGGAAGAGGAACTGTCCCCAATACATTGCCTCACTAGACCCGAACAGGCAGAGAAAGCAGCAAGTTGTTGCTGGGCAAGGTATTTATATGATAACTCCTTGCAATTTCTCTATTTGTGATATAACTGACTGGGTATTGGATACCGATAGCCCTTACCATATTTGCAATTCATTGCAGGGGTTGCAGGTCAGTAGGAGATTCGAGCAAGGCGAGAGGTTCCTGAATGTTGGAGATGGAAGATCAGTTCCAGTTCTAGCATTAGGAATCTTGAAACTTGTATTTGAATCCCATATCGTTGTTCTTAATGATTGTCATTTCTGTCCCAGTTTCTTTTTAAATGTCATTTCTATAGGCCTTCTGGCTAAAAATGATTATGAAATTTCAATAAAGAAAAAATTTGTAATATCATTGAGAATGGTGTTCCTATTTTTTGTGGACATTTGAACAATGGTGTGTATATGTTATCACAATCTGTTAATGTAGTCTATTCAACTGGCAAGCACCCTAGATTAGATAGTGTGTCAGATATCTACTTATGGCACTATAGGCTAGGTCATATAAACAAGAACAGAATAAACAGGTTGACTCAAGAGGGAATCCTCGAAGTCAGTGATTGTGAATCACTTCCAACCTGTGAGTCTTGTCTTCTTGGTAAAATGACCAAGTCACCTTTTACTGAAAAAGGTGAGAGAGCTACTGAGCTCTTGGGCCTATACATACTGATGTATGCGGGCCCTGAGCACCAGTGCTAGAGGTGGATATTTCTACTTCATAACTTTCACGGATGACCTATCCCATATGGATATGTCTATCTGATGAAACATAAGTCGGATTCATTTGAAATGTTCAAACGATTCCAAAGTGAAGTAGAAAAATAAACTGGGAAGAGTATTAAAACTCTTCGATCTGATCGAGGAGGAGAATACCTTTCTAGTGAATTTCTCACATATCTAGGAGAGAATGAGATTCTCTCCCAATGGACTCCTCAGAACACCACAGCATAATGGTGTGTCTGAAAGGAGGAATCGGACTCTGTTAGACATGGTCTGATCCATGATGGGTTTTGCTAGCTTGCCGATATCCTTCTGGGGATATGCACTCGAATCGGCCTGTTATCTGTTAAATAGGGTTCCAAGTAAGTCTGTAATTAAGACTCCATATGAGATATGGACAGGGCGTAAGCTAGTACTTTCACACCTTAGGGTCTGGGGGTGCCCGGCCTATGTCAAACGATTAGTCACAGACAAACTTGGACCTAGGTCTGACAAATGCTCATTTATAGGGTACCCCAAAGAGACAAAAGGATATTTTTTCTACCATGCTGATGAACAAAAGGTGTTCGTCAGCCTTAAGGCAATCTTTTTAGAAAAGGAGTTCCTTGGTGAAGGAAACGTTGCCTCTAAGGTTGAACTTGATGAAGTTCAACAGGTAGAAGGACCGACACCAATAGCTGAACCTGAGTCAGATATGATTAGATCAGATCTGGAGCCCAATATACCTGCACCATTAAGGTATCCGGTAGAGTACCACATCAGCCGGACAGATACTACAGCTTCTTGGTCCAGGACGGTGATCCCATCGAACTTGATGAGAATAATGAGGATCCGATCACCTCTATGGATGCAATGCAGAGACCTGATTCCGAGAAATGGCTTGAAGCCATGAAATTCAAAATGAAGTCCATGAAGGTCAATGATGTATGGACATTGGTTGACCCACCTGAAGGGGTTAAACCCATTGGGTGTAAATGGGTCTTCAAAAGGAAGAGGGGCGCAAACGAAAAGGTGGAGACCTATAAAGCCCGTCTCGTCGCCAAGGGGTATCGTCAACGTTATGGTATTGACTATGACGAGATGTTTTTCCCTATGACAATGCTCAAATCCATTCGAATAATGCTTGCAATAGCTGTCCATCTGGATTATGAGATCTGGCAGATGGATGTAAAGACAGCTTTCCTGAATGGAGAGCTGACTGAAGAGGTGTATATGATACAACCTGAGGGGTTTACATCCACAGATGAGTCCAAGGTGTGCAAGCTTCAGAGATCCATTTATGGATGAAGCAAGCTTCTGGAGTTGGAACATGCATTTTGATAAGGTGATCAAAACGTATGGCTTCATTAAGAATGGAGAAGAGCCCTGCATCTATAAATGGGCAAATGGTCAGTTGTGGTATTCCTTGTCTTGTACGTGGATGACATTCTCTTAATCGGAAATGACATCCCCGCACTACAGGAAATAAAAGTTTGGTTGTCATCACAGTTCTCCATGAAGGACTTGGGTGAAGCATCCTACATCCTAGGATGAAGATCTATAGGGATAGATCTAAAAGGATGCTTGGGTTATCCCAGTCCATGTACATAGACACTGTGCTGAAGAGGTTCAGCATGAAGAATTCCAAGAAGGGCTATCTACCGATAGGCCAGGAATTTCTCTCTCTAAGAAGGATTGTCCGACAACTCCTGAAGAGAGAGAGCGTATGAGTAGAGTCCCATATGCTTCAGCCGTGGGATCTATCATGTACGCCATGACATGTACAAGACCAGATGTGGCATACTCACTAGAGTAGTGAGTAGATACCAATCTGATCCTGGAGAAAATCACTGGAAAGTGGTTAAATCCATCCTTAAGTATTTGAGAAATACTAAGGACCAATGGTTGGTTTATGGCGAGTCAGATCTGAAACTTGTGGGGTTCACAGACTCTAGCTTCCAATCTGACCATGATGACAGCAGGAGCGTGTCGGGTTATATCTTTACTCTGAATGGTGGAGCCATCTGCTGGAAGAGTTCCAAGCAGCATACTGTGGCAGACTCTGTTTGTGAAGGGAGTACATCGCAGCATCGGATGCCGCGAAGAAGCTGTGTGGCTAAGGAAATCCATCAACTGAGCTCGGAGTAGCACCCTCCCTCGATGGTCCAGTCCTGCTCTACTGCGACAGCACTGGTGCCATAGCTCAGGCGAAGGAACCCAAAGCACATCACGGACGAAGCACATCTTGCGCCGCTTCCACCTGGTCCGAGAGATCATGGATCGAGGTGACGTCGACCTTCAGAAGATCGACGGAAAGGAGAACCTGGCCGACCCCTTCACTAAAGCCCTGGCAATAAAGGAGTTCGACAACCACAAGTCGAAGATGGGTATTAGATACTGTGCCGAGTGGCTTTAGGACAAGTGGGAGTTGTTGGGAAATGTGTCCCAAAAAGCCAATCGTCAAGCTGTTGACGGTTGAGCAACCAAGTATTGTAATTGATTTGTTAATAAATAAAATATATTTGGCATCTTCATCATAAGCTTTCATCTTCTAATGAACTCCGTTGTTATGATGAAGTCCTTAGGACTATTTAAGTTCGATAAAGAGAGGATTTATCGATTAGTCCTTAAAACTGTTCACGACCAAATGATAAGCTGTTAATAAGGACGACAGCTTCTATCGAGCATAGGTCGCTGTAGGCCATATGGTTGGTTGTCCTCTTAACCAAGGAGTGTGGAGACACTGGTATGGCATACAGGTGAGATGTAAGGGTACATCGTCATTGAACGTGACCAACTCCAGAGTATTCTGCTGTCGAGAATGTCTCTGATGGGATATAGGTATAAGTGTCCCTTAGACTTGAGATCGCCTCAGTGACTTGCAAGCAACTCACTGTGCTTTGGTACTGGACTAACTGAATTTCTAATTCAGGGACGGAAGGCTTCTGGGCACAGTCAAGTACTTGCGAAGTCAGAGTGTGATCGAGATGGGATTGACCACTCCAAGAGTTGGAGAAGAATGAGTCGCTGTATTTCAATTTAGCAAAACCTTGGCCAGGATAATCCATCAGATGGATTTGATATTTTGAAATACAATGTGGACAACCTGATCAGAGTTGACAGTTGAACTCTGGGGTGTCCTATGATCATTTTGGTCAAGGGGATGAATTATATGAAAACTATATCCGCATGGGTTCTAAGGATGTTGTTCTACACATTCGACCTATCCGATCGTCGGGTACCATTGCTAGATGGTCACTTCGATTGGTAAGGAATTTATTTCTATGCTACCGGCTTAGGTTCGAACCTATGAGGTCACACACATTAGAGTTCATATCCGATCGGATGGTTGATCAACGATTAAGAATCGTTCTAGGGTTAAATGATCAATACGATTGACATTTAACCCAGTGCAAGTATCGCAGGAGGATCGATTAGCAATTCGATTGCTAATTAGCTTAATTTGATTAAGCCAATGGGCTGAGATTAAGTCTAATTAAATATAATTTAATTAGATTTGGTTTGGGCTTGATTGGATCAAGTCCAATTGGTTTATTGGATAAGCCAAGTGCAAGAAAAACTAGTCCTAGTTCAACTAGGACTTGGGTCAATCTAATTTCTAATTTGATTAAAAATTAAATCAGATTTAAATCTAATTTAATCTGATTAAATTAGGTTTTTAATTGGTTAAGACCTATTTTAATTGGGTTGATCTAATTTTGGTTTGATTTGGTTTGGAGAAACCAAATTAAAACAAGTCATAAAAGAATCCTAGTAAGACTAGGATTCCACCTTGCGCCACATAAGCCTTCCCACGCCCTCTCTCTTATTCAACCCAATCTCACTTATTTTGTGCACAAAAGCCCTCTCCCAGATCTCTCCCACGTTCACAAAAGGTCTCCTCTCTTCTTCTTACATGGAAGGTGGTTTGGATCAAATCTAAAAGGAATAAGTTTGGATTTCGAATTCTATGAGATAGAGTTTTAGAAATCCAAAACTCTTCAATTTGCACCAATTATCCAAATTTTTTGAATTTTGTGCTTTAGGTTTACATTGTGCACCCTTTTCTAGTGATCCATGCAGAAAATATGAGGAGGTGCTCAAGAGTTGGGTGCCCTTAACTTGCCATGTTTGGATAAGCCTTGACTAGTGTTTGACCTAGACAAGGACTCTATCATATCTCTCTATAAAGATGAGTTTCTTCATGAAATTTTAGAAGAAAGATTTGAGAGACCTTTTCCATCCAAAAATCAGAGAGAAATACCTTTGGTCGTGAGATATAAAAGATGCAAGTTAGGGTGTCTAGAGAGAAAAACGTGAAGAAGAAGAGGTCTTCTTCTAGGGTTTTTTTTTCATATCTTTCCTCCCTCCATCTTGAGTTTCTGAGAGTGTCTCAGATCTGAAACTCCTCCTTCTACTTTCATCTTTGGAAGAGTCCAAATCAAGAAGAAGGAGGCACCTGATCAACCATCAAAGAAGGATCAGCGCAGTACTAGCATACTGTGCTGATTTCCTGAAGCAGACTTCTGATCGAGATTCGTGGCTCGTGTGGATGACTCCTAGAGGCCGGACGCATGTGCAGCTTGCAA
>NC_026000.2:88217917-88370145 GCF_000442705.2 Elaeis guineensis
AGTCCCTTAGGACTATTTAAGTTCGATAAAGAGAGGATTTATCGATTAGTCCTTAAAACTGTTCACGACCAAATGATAGGCTGTTAATAAGACGACAGCTTCTATCGAGCATAGGTCGCTGTAGGCCATATGGGTTGGTTGTCCTCTTAACCAAGGAGTGTGGAGACACTGGTATGGCATACAGGTGAGATGTAAGGGTACATCATCATTGAACGTGACCAACTCCAGAGTATTCTGCTGTCGAGAATGTCTCTGATGGGATATAGGTATAAGTGTCCCTTAGACTTGAGATCGCCTCAGTGACTTGCAAGCAACTCACTGTGCTTTGGTACTGGACTAACTGAATTTCTAATTCAGGGATGGAAGGCTTCTGGGCACAGTCAAGTACTTGCGAAGTCAGAGTGTGATCGAGATGGGATTGACCACTCCAAGAGTTGGAGAAGAATGAGTCGCTGTATTTCAATTTAGCAAAACCTTGGCCAGGGTAATCCATCAGATGGATTTGATATTTTGAATACAATGTGGACAACCTGATCAGATTTGACAGTTGAACTCTGGGGTGTCCTATGATCATTTTGGTCAAAGGGATGAATTTATATGAAAACTATATCCACATGGATTCTAAGGATGTTGTTCTACACATTCGACCTATCCGGTCGTCGGGTACCATTGCTAGATGGTCACTTCGATTGATACAAGAATTTATTCCTGTGCTACTGACTTAGGTTCGAACCTATGAGATCACATACATTAGAGTTCATAATCTGATCAGATGGTTGATCAATGATTAAGAATCGTTCTAGGGTTAAATGATCAATACGATTGATATTTAACCCAGTGCAAGTATTGCAGGAGGATTGATTAGCAATTTGATTGCTAATTAGCTTAATTTGATTAAGCCAATGGGCTGAGATTAAGTCTAATTAAATATAATTTAATTAGATTTGGTTTGAGCTTGATTGGATCAAGTCCAATTGGTTTATTGGATAAGCAAGTGCAAGGAAAAAACTAGTCCTAGTTCAACTAGGACTTGGGTCAATCTAATTTCTAATTTGATAAGAAAATTAAATCAGATTTAAATCTAATTTAATCTGATTAAATTAGGTTCTTAATTGGGTTAAGACCTATTTTAATTGGGTTGATCTAATTTTGGTTTGATTTGATTTGAGAAACCAAATTAAAACAAGTCATAAGATAGAATCCTAGTAAGACTAGGATTCCACCTTGCGCCACATAAGCCTTCCCCACGCCCTCTCTCTTATTCAATGCCAATCTCTACTTATTTTGTGTGACAAAAGCCCTCTCCCAGGTCTCTCCCACGTTCACAAAAGGTTTCCTCTCTTCTTTCTTACATGGAAGGTGGTTTGGATCAAATCAAAAAGGAATAAGTTTGGATTTCGAATTCTATGAGATAGAGTTTTAGAAATCCAAAACTCTTTCAATTTTGCACCGAATTTATCCAAATTTTTTTTGGAATTTTTGTGACTTTTAGGGTATACATTGTACACCCTTTTCTAGTGATCCATACATAAAAATATGGAGGAGGTGCTCAAGAGTTGGGTGCCCCTTAACTTGCCATGTTTGGATAAGCCTTGACTAGGTATTTGACCTAGACAAGGACTCTATCATATCTCTCTGTATAAAATGAGTTTCTTTATAAAATTTTCGGTGAAGATAGATATTTGAGAGACCTTTGTGAAATCCAAAAATCAGAGAGAAATACTTTTGGGTCGTAGAGATATAAAAGATGCAAGTTAGGGTGTCTAGAGAGAAAAACGTGAAGAAGAAGAGGGTCTTCTTCTAGGGTTTTTTATTTTCATATCTTTCCTCCCTCCATCATGAGTTTCCTGAGAGTGTCTCAGATCTGAAACTCCTCCTTTTATTTTCTATCTTTGGAAGAGTCCAAATCAAGAAGAAGGAGGCACCTGATCAACCATCAAAGAAGGATCAGCGCAGTACTAGCATACTGTGCTGATTTCCTGAAGCAGGACTTCTGATCGAGATTCGTGGGCTCATGTGGATGACTCCTAGAGGCCGGATGCATGTGTGGCTTGCAACATCATCCTTAAGCCCGGATCAGTGAGGTTAGAGCATCTAACTTGCAAGGTAATAGATCTGATCTATTGTTTAATACATACATTAGATGTAGTATAGAAACATGTTGATATGATCAACATGTAGTTCATGTTATATTTATATATTTTAATTTCTAATTTAATACTATGTAATAATCATGTAATAGGATCTTAGATATAGGGATTCTCTAATTTTAAAAAATAAATTTTGATTTATTTTAGTCTTCCGCTGTATGATCTTGAAAAAGTTTCAAGATCTAACCCTGAAACCCTAGATCTGGTTCCTTCAATTGGTATCAGAGCCTAGGTTCTTTATTACATGATTATTTATATATGCTTAGATTATTTCTAAGATTAGATCTAATTTATAATCTGATTATTAAATCTAAAATTAAAATTTTAGATCAATCACAAACTGCAAGGTTGTCCTGCTGTAAGGTTTATCCCTTACAGTGCAAAGGTTGTCCTAGTTTGTGTAGATCTATCTTTAATCATAAATTTGTTAGATATGATCTAGATTAAATTTATGATTTATTATATTTAAAAAATATTTAAATCTGAAATAAAATCTCTTTGTTAATAATTTTTGTACAAAAAAAATTATTTAAAGTTGAAATTGTTTCAATTACATGAACCTGTTTAGATTAGATCTAAAGTAGTTTCATGTTTATTTCACTTGTATCTTGATTATGAATCAAACATGCAATATGGTTGGTAGAATCATATTGTAAAATTATTTTACAAATATAAAAATTATTTTTTGAAAAGCCGAACCCAACCCTCCGCCCAAAACTTAATTAAGAATTAAGAAGTTGTTTAATTAGGTTCTAGGATTGTGAATTGAAGAACCTAAGACACAAATCATAACACATTGGGTTAATGGGTTAGTGGGAATTAGGTCCATTAATTGGGTTAGACCTATGGTTAGATTAAAGATGGACTTAATTAGAGAATTGACTAAATCTAATCAATTGTTGTCTTAGATTAGGTCAAGGATTCTCTAGATCAATTACAATAGTTGTAGTTGGTCAAGTCCATGTCTTTAACGAGAACCAAATGGACTTGATTCTTGGCTAAGCAGTCTAGCATGAACTGTTAGGTTGATCTAATCGAAACTAATTAAACCAGTTGGTGTCTAAGGTAAACCAGACCGGTGGTTTTTAATTGGGAGTCTGCTTACCTGGCCATTTCTGATGGTGTCTAAGGCAAGCTTTGGCAGACCCTCCCACTGATCGAACTTACCTGGCCTTTTGGTGAAATTATGTTTTGATCGGATCACTTGACTATTCGAGCTGACCCATGTCAGCTAAGTAAATCAGTGTGACTAATTTAGGTGCTCCTAGACCAGCCCTGGTCTCCCTTAAGCTGACTTGGTGAAGCTAGTGGGAGGATCATGATAAGCTGGTTCATCTGACCTCATCCTCTATATTATTTAAATCTTCTAAAATTATTAGATCCTTAAAATGATTAAGTTATGGAGATAACTGAGTCATAGCCTCCCATTAAGGTGTTTGATAATGAGTCCATTAACTCAATAATCATTGCAGACCCAAAGGCCTGGTGCTTGTTGACTAATGGAATTATCACTCATCATATGACAACTTGGAAGTGTCTCTCTAATGGTGGTTAGGTGAGCCAACCAAAGTTGGGCTTAATAATTCGTTGGTTAGATACACCAAGTATGATCATGTTAATGGTTGGACCTAACTGGATCCTTACAGTGGAGGCCAAAGTCTACTGATTAGGTTTCTGGGGCAAAATTAATATTACTAGAAATTATTTAGAGAAACAATTGATTATGAACCTACCCTTAGATGTACATGGGTTGGCCAACCAAAGTTGGGCTTGTGTGCAGTCTAAGTGGATTCTAGTACCCACTAAGGAATTAGGGTAATTCCTCGAATTGGAGGTAGAGGCTACCAATTCGAATAAAATAGTGGGAGAAATCTTTTGATTAAAGTCCAAATCTTTAGGTTTAATGAATCAATTACTAATTAGGTTATGGTTCTCCTTTGTGCAAATATGGCCACTTCCCTATCGCTCCTATCATTTTTGGACAATGATAAGTTGGTGGGACCCAACTTCGGTAGCTGGTACCGAAAGTTGAAGATAGTCCTGGAGCATGAACAGATCCTATATGTGATAATGGATCCTGCACCTGAGGAGCCAGCTGTCAATGCACGTGGAACAGTCAGAGACACTTACCAGAAGTGGCTCAGTGATCAGACCACGGTGCGCTGTATCATGCTGGCTGCTATGAGCGACGAGTTCAGTCGCAGATTCGAGATGGCTCAGCCAAAGGACATGCTTCAAGTGTTGGAGGATGCCTTTGGCACACCCGATGACGTAGAGAGGCACAAGACTAGTTGTGCCATCTTCAACGCCAAAATGCGGGATGGTGCCTCTGTCACTGATCATGTATTGTACATGATCGAGCTGATGGAACGATTGAGCAAGCTCGGCTTTCCCTTGCATGAGCAGCTTGGAAAAGATGCAATACTGAACTCGCTGCCCAAGTCTTATCTCTCATTCCTCACTCATTATAGAATGACAAAGCCTGAAGTAAACTACCACGGATTACTGGGGTTGCTTCAGAACTTTGAGAAAGATCACCAACTCCATAAGGAGTCGGTGAACTTAGTGGGAGGTTCATCTTCTGGTTCTCGACCCTTTAAGAAAGGGAAGAAGAACAAGAAGAAGAAAGTGAAGAAGGTGCAAGTTCAGGCTGGGACATCTATGCAGTGTCAGACCAAAAAGATCAAACCCGATAAGAGTCAAGCTGAATGCTTCTTTTGCAAGAAGCGGGGGCACTGGAAGAGGAACTGTCCCCAATACATTGCCTCACTAGACCCGAACAGGCAGAGAAAGCAGCAAGTTGTTGCTGGGCAAGGTATTTATATGATAACTCCTTGCAATTTCTCTATTTGTGATATAACTGACTGGGTATTGGATACCGATAGCCCTTACCATATTTGCAATTCATTGCAGGGGTTGCAGGTCAGTAGGAGATTCGAGCAAGGCGAGAGGTTCCTGAATGTTGGAGATGGAAGATCAGTTCCAGTTCTAGCATTAGGAATCTTGAAACTTGTATTTGAATCCCATATCGTTGTTCTTAATGATTGTCATTTCTGTCCCAGTTTCTTTTTAAATGTCATTTCTATAGGCCTTCTGGCTAAAAATGATTATGAAATTTCAATAAAGAAAAAATTTGTAATATCATTGAGAATGGTGTTCCTATTTTTTGTGGACATTTGAACAATGGTGTGTATATGTTATCACAATCTGTTAATGTAGTCTATTCAACTGGCAAGCACCCTAGATTAGATAGTGTGTCAGATATCTACTTATGGCACTATAGGCTAGGTCATATAAACAAGAACAGAATAAACAGGTTGACTCAAGAGGGAATCCTCGAAGTCAGTGATTGTGAATCACTTCCAACCTGTGAGTCTTGTCTTCTTGGTAAAATGACCAAGTCACCTTTTACTGAAAAAGGTGAGAGAGCTACTGAGCTCTTGGGCCTAATACATACTGATGTATGCGGGCCCGTGAGCACCAGTGCTAGAGGTGGATATTTCTACTTCATAACTTTCACGGATGACCTATCCCTATATGGATATGTCTATCTGATGAAACATAAGTTGGATTCATTTGAAATGTTCAAACGATTCCAAAGTGAAGTAGAAAAATAAACTGGAAAGAGTATTAAAACTCTTCGATCTGATCGAGGAGGAGAATACCTTTCTAGTGAATTTCTCACATATCTAGGAGAGAATGAGATTCTCTCCCAATGGACTCCTTCAAGAACACCACAGCATAATGGTGTGTCTGAAAGGAGGAATCGGACTCTGTTAGACATGGTCTGATCTATGATGGGTTTTGCTAGCTTGCCGATATCCTTCTGGGGATATGCACTCGAATCGGCCTGTTATCTGTTAAATAGGGTTCCAAGTAAGTCTGTAATTAAGACTCCATATGAGATATGGACAGGGCGTAAGCTAGTACTTTCACACCTTAGGGTCTGGGGGTGCCCGGCCTATGTCAAACGATTAGTCACAGACAAACTTGGACCTAGGTCTGACAAATGCTCATTTATAGGGTACCCCAAAGAGACAAAAGGATATTTTTTCTACCATGCTGATGAACAAAAGGTGTTCGTCAGCCTTAAGGCAATCTTTTTAGAAAAGGAGTTTCTTGGTGAAGGAAACGTTGCCTCTAAGGTTGAACTTGATGAAGTTCAACAGGTAGAAGGACCGACACCAATAGCTGAACCTGAGTCAGATATGATTAGATCAGATCTGGAGCCCAATATACCTGCACCATTAAGGTAATCCGGTAGAGTACCACATCAGCCGGACAGATACTACAGCTTCTTGGTCCAGGACGGTGATCCCATCGAACTTGATGAGAATAATGAGGATCCGATCACCTCTATGGATGCAATGCAGAGACCTGATTCCGAGAAATGGCTTGAAGCCATGAAATTCAAAATGAAGTCCATGAAGGTCAATGATGTATGGACATTGGTTGACCCACCTGAAGGGGTTAAACCCATTGAGTGTAAATGGGTCTTCAAAAGGAAGAGGGGCGCAAACGAAAAGGTGGAGACCTATAAAGCCCGTCTCGTCGCCAAGGGGTATCGTCAACGTTATGGTATTGACTATGACGAGATGTTTTTCCCTATGACAATGCTCAAATCCATTTGAATAATGCTTGCAATAGCTGTCCATCTGGATTATGAGATCTGGCAGATGGATGTAAAGACAGCTTTCCTGAATGGAGAGCTGACTGAAGAGGTGTATATGATACAACCTGAGGGGTTTACATCCACAGATGAGTCCAAGGTGTGCAAGCTTCAGAGATCCATTTATGGACTGAAGCAAGCTTCTTGGAGTTGGAACATGCATTTTGATAAGGTGATCAAAACGTATGGCTTCATTAAGAATGGAGAAGAGCCCTGCATCTATAAATGGGCAAATGGTTCAGTTGTGGTATTCCTTGTCTTGTACGTGGATGACATTCTCTTAATCGGAAATGACATCCCCGCACTACAGGAAATAAAAGTTTGGTTGTCATCACAGTTCTCCATGAAGGACTTGGGTGAAGCATCCTACATCCTAGAGATGAAGATCTATAGGGATAGATCTAAAAGGATGCTTGGGTTATCCCAGTCCATGTACATAGACACTGTGCTGAAGAGGTTCAGCATGAAGAATTCCAAGAAGGGCTATCTACCGATAGGCCATGGAATTTCTCTCTCTAAGAAGGATTGTCCGACAACTCCTGAAGAGAGAGAGTGTATGAGTAGAGTCCCATATGCTTCAGCCGTGGGATCTATCATGTACGCCATGACATGTACAAGACCAGATGTGGCATACTCACTCAGAGTAGTGAGTAGATACCAATATGATCCTGGAGAAAATCACTGGAAAGTGGTTAAATCCATCCTTAAGTATTTGAGAAATACTAAGGACCAATGGTTGGTTTATGGCGAGTCAGATCTGAAACTTGTGGGGTTCACAGACTCTAGCTTCCAATCTGACCATGATGACAGCAGGAGCATGTCGGGTTATATCTTTACTCTGAATGGTGCAGCCATCTGCTGGAAGAGTTCCAAGCAGCATACTGTGGCAGACTCTGTTTGTGAAGTGGAGTACATCGCAGCATCGGATGCCGCGAAAGAAGCTGTGTGGCTAAGGAAATCCATCACTGAGCTTGGAGTAGCACCCTCCCTCGATGGTCCAGTCCTACTCTACTGCGACAGCACTGGTGCCATAGCTCAGGCGAAGGAACCCAAAGCACATCAATGGACGAAGCACATCTTGCGCCGCTTCCACCTGATCCGAGAGATCATGGATCGAGGTGACGTCGACCTTCAGAAGATCGACGAAAAGGAGAACCTGGCCGACCCCTTCACTAAAGCCCTGGCAATAAAGGAGTTCGACAACCACAAGTCGAAGATGGGTATTAGATACTGTGCCGAGTGGCTTTAGGACAAGTGGGAGTTGTTGGGAAATATGTCCCAAAAAGTCAATCGTCAAGCTGTTGACGGTTGAGCAACCAAGTATTGTAATTGATTTGTTAATAAATAAAATATATTTGGCATCTTCATCATAAGCTTTCATCTTCTAATGAACTCCGTTGTTATGATGAAGTCCTTAGGACTATTTAAGTTCGATAAAGAGAGGATTTATCGATTAGTCCTTAAAACTGTTCACGACCAAATGATAAGATGTTAATAAGGACGACAGCTTCTATCGAGCATAGGTCGCTGTAGGCCATATAGGTTGGTTGTCCTCTTAACCAAGGAGTGTGGAGACACTGGTATGGCATACAGGTGAGATGTAAGGGTATATCGTCATTGAACGTGACCAACTCCAGAGTATTCTGCTGTCGAGAATGTCTCTGATGGGATATAGGTATAAGTGTCCCTTAGACTTGAGATTGCCTCAGTGACTTGCAAGCAACTCACTGTGCTTTGGTACTGGACTAACTAAATTTCTAATTCAGGGGCGGAAGGCTTCTAGGCACAGTCAAGTACTTGCGAAGTCAGAGTGTGATCGAGATGGGATTGACCACTCCAAGAGTTGGAGAAGAATGAGTCGCTGTATTTCAATTTAGCAAAACCTTGGCCAGGATAATTCATCAGATGGATTTGATATTTTGAAATACAATGTGGACAATCTGATCAGAGTTGACAGTTGAACTCTGGGGTGTCCTATGATCATTTTGGTCAAGGGGATGAATTATATGAAAACTATATCCGCATGGATTCTAAGGATATTGTTCTACACATTCGACCTATCCGATCGTCGGGTACCATTGCTAGATGGTCACTTCGATTGGTACAGGAATTTATTTCTATGCTACCGGCTTAGGTTCGAACCTATGAGGTCACACACATTAGAGTTCATAATCCGATCGGATGGTTGATCAACGATTAAGAATCGTTCTAGGGTTAAATGATCAATACGATTGACATTTAACCCAGTGCAAGTATCGCAGGAGGATCGATTAGCAATTCGATTGCTAATTAGCTTAATTTGATTAAGCCAATGGGCTGAGATTAAGTCTAATTAAATATAATTTAATTAGATTTGGTTTGGGATTGATTGGATCAAGTCCAATTGGTTTATTGGATAAGCCAAGTGCAAGAAAAAAACTAGTCCTAGTTCAACTAGGACTTGGGTCAATCTAATTTCTAATTTGATTAAAAAATTAAATCAGATTTAAATCTAATTTAATCTGATTAAATTAGGTTTTTAATTGGGTTAAGATCTATTTTAATTGGGTTGATCTAATTTTGGTTTGATTTGGTTTGAGAAACCAAATTAAAACAAGTCATAAGATAGAATCCTAGTAAGACTAGGATTCCACCTTGCGCCACATAAGCCTTCCCCACGCCCTCTCTCTTATTCAATGCCAATCTTCACTTATTTTGTGTGACAAAAGCCCTCTCCCAGATCTCTCCCACGTTCACAAAAGGTTTCCTCTCTTCTTTCTTACATGGAAGGTGGTTTGGATCAAATCAAAAAGGAATAAGTTTGGATTTTGAATTCTATGAGATAAAGTTTTAGAAATCCAAAACTCTTTCAATTTTGCACTGAATTTATCCAAATTTTTTTTGAAATTTTTGTAGCTTTTAGGGTATACATTGTGCACCCTTTGCTAGTGATCCATGCATGAAAATATGGAGGAGGTGCTCAAGAGTTGGGTGCCCCTTAACTTGCCATGTTTGGATAAGCCTTGACTAGTTATTTGACCTAGACAAGGACTCTATCATATCTCTCTGTATAAAATGAGTTTCTTCATAAAATTTTTGATGAAGATAAAGATTTGAGATACCTTTATTCCATCAAAAAATCAGAGAGAAAGACTTTTGGGTCGTAGAGATATAAAAGATGCAAGTTAGGGTGTCTAGAGAGAAAAATGTGAAGAAGAAGAGAGTCTTCTTCTAGGGTTTTTTGTTTTCATATCTTTCCTCCCTCCATCTTGAGTTTCCTGAGAGTGTCTCAGATATGAAACTCCTCCTTTTACTTTCCATCTTTGGAAGAGTCCAAATCAAGAAGAAGGAGGCACCTGATCAACCATCAAAGAAGGATCAGCGCAGTACTAGCATACTGTGCTGATTTCCTGAAGCAGGACTTCCGATCGAGATTCATGGGCTCGTGTGGATGACTCCTAGAGGCCGGACGCATGTGCAGCTTGCAACATCATCCTTAAGCCCGGATCAGCGAGGTTAGAGCATCTAACTTGCAAGGTAATAGATCTGATCTATTGTTTAATACATACATTAGATGTAGTATAGAAACATGTTGATATGATCAACATGTAGTTCATGTTATATTTATATGTTTTAATTTCTGATTTAATACTATGTAATAATCATGTAATAGGATCTTAGATCTAGAAATTCTCTAGTTTTAGAAACTAAATTTTGATTTATTTTAGTCTTTCGCTCTATGATCTTGAAAAAGTTTCAAGATCTAATCCTGAAACCCTAGATCTGGTTCCTTCACTTAGTATAAGCTAAATACCATTAGTTTCATTATGCACCAAGACTGTATCAAATCAGTCCCCACAACAAGCCTTGTGGATAGCATAATAAGCCTACTATGGTTCTTAACATAAAACTGACTTAGCATGAAGGAAAGCATGGATAGTGTTCTTAACACTTCACCATTATGCTTAATATAATTTAAATGAGGGACTGAGATCTCATGCATATCCAAAACATATATAATAAAATGTATCATATACAATTTTAAATCTAACATTTAATTCATACTACCAGCATATAAAAAGAAATAAAATAAAACTAATGGTTATGGACTTTTGAAAAATCGTCTGAGCCATAGGATGATTTATGGATCAAAATCTAGGTGTATTCTAGATTGAACCATCTCATGGTCAATCTTAATGCACCTCCTACTCTTAAACGTCTGGTAGTGCAATCTTCATCTCCATGAAGTCTACCATGAATGTTTGATTTTTATTTGAAAATAAAAAAAAATAATTTCTATCTATTCTCAAATATTTTTTTTATATAATTTCATATTATTATGTAAAAATCTCAATCAATAGTTGAAAACATACAAAAGAAAGATTCATCTGATAATACAATGCATCAGGGGCACTGAGCCCCTAATACAACTCTTGCAGATGCATTAATATAATCAGCTAATAAGAAAGCATTCATGCATACATCCATCACATGGATGTACCATATAATCCATAACCACAAACATATATTTTATAACAATTATAAAATATAGTAACAAACAACTCATGTCATTTTCATTGTAATATCATTCATACACATGTCAATGGAGATATTCAAATTTATGGTCATAAGACCCAACTAAGATTTTTGATTCGGGTTCAACTCTTGACCCAAAGTTTAATTTTAAGTCAATCATTTATCATCAATTTGAATTGAGTTGATCAATTCATAGGTTAACCCTAATCCAATTAGGTTAACATAGATTCGGTCAACCATGACTCAAACCCTAATCAAATTAGGTAAATGACAATATGATCAACCTAAATTAAATATGACTTCTAATCAAATTAGATCTATGAATTTGATTTAATCTATAATCATTAATTTTAATCATATTAGAACAATGAATTATAGTGAAACAAATCTATCGACAAAAATCCTAATCGATGTCTGGTGCTTCCTTTCCATGATCAAATTTTTTTGACTCCATACATACCTCGGGCAACAACCAAGATGGTCGACTCACAATGGTGAGTGCCCAATAACATGATGGTCGGCCCTTGGATCTTAAGTAGATGCATCAAATGCAAGAACCCTATATGTATCATTCCAAGGCTTTGTACATCACATGCACTGGATTACAATTCCATCGAAAATTAGATAATGGGATCTAATCTTAAACTTGTCTCACAAGTCCAAAGACCATAAAATTTCATATACAAGGTTTGATCATGGATTGATAACATGTATCATTAACAAAAATGCATCATAAACATCAACTATATATTAATCAAAAAATCTAATTTTGGTATAGTTTGAAATGGATCTAATCCATATTACAATAATAACATAAAATTTGATTGAATCAATCAAGAATGGCTCTAATACTATTGTTGAATTTTAATGATGTAGTAAAATATAAATTTTAAAAATTTTTACATGCATTCAACAATTGAAAACAAGTTTAACATTTAAACTAAACTACCGGAATACAAAAGTCCTAGGAATACCTTGATGATTGCAATCAAATAACATAAGCGTGCATAACAAGAGAAGATCAGAAGCCATATACCAACATGAATATCATGAACTGGTAATCTTGATATCTCCCATGAGACTCCAAAGTTAAAACTCTTCAATGGTGATCCACACAAGATTGATCAAGATCTTTCCCAATTCGATATAGTGCTGCAGCCTTCTTCGCAAGCTCGTTGCCGATCGTCCTTCACAAGAATGGATTGCATCATTACTTATATGCCTTCGAGACCTCCACTAGAACCATTATAGGAACCTTTCCTCGTAAGAACACATCACCCAAAAATCATATTTGATGTTTAACATATGAACAATCTGATTTTGGGACAAGCATCACATGCTTTCCTTTTTCTCTTTCCTTCCTTTCTATTTTTCTCTCTCTCTTTTCCTTGTCATTATCCAGATTTTTTCTATCATTTTTCTCTCCATTTCCATGCCTATTATTAGCCCAAATTGGCATGTCTAACCTAGGTGTAGCATCCCCTTTTTATCGAAAAGATGGGGCAACTCCATGGGATGCCAACTCTTGGCATCCCTTAACTCTTACACACCAAAAATAAATTTTTAGCATGCAATACAAGGGGATGGCATGGAATATGAAGTGGTTTACTAGTAGAAGGACTCTTCCTCTGCTAACAAAAAATATAGCACCAACTCTTGGCATGTGGGAAAGGGAATGGCAGGAGCAACCAAAGAGTCCATGACACTAAGGACTTTTCCACATCATCCAAAATATGTGGCGTCCCTTAATGAATTTTGGCATGTGAATTCCTTGCCAGAGAAGGACTCTTCTTTCTCTTCTATGCCTATAATCCCAAGATCCATCTCATGACATAAGGAATTAAGAAATGTGTGGAATAAATGGAAAGGAATTTAAGAGGAGTGGAAGAGAAGGACGACTCCTCTTAATGCTCAAAAATAAATGACGCCACATTTTTCTTTGGCATGGTGAATGGCATGGAGGTAGATGATTTCAGATGGAACTCTTTCATAAAATTTAGATAAGTCACCTATTTAAATATAGGTTCAAACCCATCACATTAGGTTAAGGCTACAAGTCAAGGGTTAGCACAAACACCTTTGCACTGAACCCAATTGGGAACTTGGGTTAATTCATGTGCTAGCAATTTAATTAACCCATTAAATTTATAATAAATACAAATAGATTGGATTAAGACTAAATCTCTACTGTGTGTGGCCCATTGGATTTCAAATCTAGCTAGCAGTGAATCCAGACTCATGACATAACCCTAATCCGATTAGATTAGGTCAGCTCAAGAGTCCTGATCAACTAGGACTCTTCCTAATTAATTTTTAAATTAAATTTTTTAATTTTGATGAGTTCACAAGTTAAGATTGACATCTAGCAATGTGTCATAACTATCCAAAAGATTTAAAATTTGGTAGAAATATCAAAATTATCCTTTCATGATGAGTTACTGTGCAATTCAATCCTTCGATCACGCAACATCCTGAAAAGGCCTTGGGCATGAAAATATGTCAAACCCAAATATCTATTCATATGTATCCTGATCCAATGATGATGACTCAGTTGATGAATCAGTAGAAATTATTTTTACTATTCATTCCTACTCTGGTTAGAGACTCTGAGAGTCATTATCTTATGAGATCACATAGGATGTTCTCTCCTCCTATAAAGAGTGATCGATTTCTTATTGATCACTCATAATCTCTTTGCACACTTCATCATATTCAGAATATCCCACATATATCTCAAAGTAGTGTGCTAGAGAATAAACGAAAGTAAGGATCCATATACACAAGATACCATGGTGATCTCAGATCAAAAGATCACTTGCACCACTCTCACTAGAGAACCATCTGTCGACATGCTGTAAGGCTCCATCAGATATTCTTCCTACAGGTCAGTTCAGTGAACTCATTCTCTAATGAGTACCTATAATTTTATATTAGTGTCACCACATAAGTAATTGTGAGATCAACAATCCTCTCCATCGAGCATACATAGGATGTACCAATCTTACTGGTATCATCGATCTCTGACTCGATGATCCAATGACTAAAAATATTTTAGATTGGGACTATCAAGATTTTAGGTCTCACTGGCATGATCTCATCATTGCCCTAAAATCATTGCCCTAATCTATGGGGTTTATCATAATTATGAAAATATGATGCAGCAAATGATAAAACACAATACCTTATGAATAAAATAACTAATGTCATGTAAATGAGTAGGAAGAAAAATACATAAAAGATCCTTTGCATCCCTATGCGATTGGCTTGTAGCGCACTATTCTTTCAGGTTCAATTTTATCTGGTATTGAGATATACAATGATCTCAATCATAGTATTATTGCAACTCTTTTTAATGGATCGGAATAATTTCACTCTAACTCATCAAGGATTGTCAATCCTGAGCAACCCTAGTGAACTCTCACAATCTGTCAGTGACACCTAATAGTATGTAATGGTAATCTAATACAGCCAAAAAAGAACCTCAAGTGTATCTCGTGTGTGATTCAGTCCCTCTATCGTGAGTCCCGACTAGATGGTAGGTCATCGATAAATCATCAAACCTCATCATCAGTCATATAATAGATTCAATTATCTAATGTTCAGTTGTGATCGTTGTAAAAACTTTTTTTCATCAATCACACTGTCGTGGCTACAGACTCTCAGACTTAGGCTCTCAAATCTTATTGGATTACTTCTTTTTATCAAGGTCGATAGATCTATCTTGATGTGCACCCTACTCCTACAGTGGACCAACTGTCACCAACATCCACTACAAGAGCTCATTGAGATCATGTTTATGTATCAGTCAAACTTCAGCAGTCTCACTGCGAGCAGTCATACCATTGTACGTCAAAGGTCTATTCACACAGCTACAGCATCAGACAATCACTGACGATCGAGTAAAAATTCAAGTGATCTCTCGTATAGTTATGGTCAGTACTAGTTGTTCTCTAACAACTATCCACACTCATTGCTCAATGTCTTGATACTGTAGATCAGAGACTCATCTATCTCAAAAGAAGTGATCTGTACGTCGGTCTATCTAGATCAATCACTGTCCTCATAATGATACTATGATCGGGAGTATTTAGAAATTAAATACATGTCTCTAATTCTCAATACTTTGAGAATATGTATCAAAATATTAATTTCATGGACGATTCAAAGACACATCACACTTGAATGAAAAATAAACTTGCTCTTTTATTGATCAAATCAATGTATTAACTATAAAATTTTATCCTTACTTTATTATAATGGGTCAATCATATTGGCTTCTAGGACATATGTCTAACAATCTCTCACTTAGACTTAAACCAATTGGCCACTAATCTAAGTCCCATCCTCTTAGGATGGACTTTCATTTTTGGCTAGCTCAATTGCTTCATCAACGTATCTACCACGTTATCCGCAGAGTCTACTCTTTGCACCTCGACATATTTCTTTTTGAGATAGTTGTGTATGATATGATACTACCGTTCGATGTGCTTTGATTTTTTATGAGACCTCAATTCTTTAGCAAGTGCTATGGCTCAATGATCATAGTAAAGTGGTATGGTATCCGATGTCATAATCTCAAGTTTCGTGACAAAATTTTGAACTAGAAGCCTTCTTTTGCAGCATCCGAAGCAGCAACATATTCAGCCTCTGTGGTTGAATTTGCTATAATGGGTTGCTTGAAACTCTTCCAACTGACTGCACCACTATTACATACGAACACATATCCTGACATAAATTTTCTATCATTAGGATCAGACATGAAGTTTGAATTAATATATCCCTCGACTCGCAACTCAGAACCTCCTCCAAAGATCAAGAACAAATCCTTACTTCTTCTCAAGTATTTAAGGATCTTCTTCATAGCTACCCAGTGCTCCTCATCTGGATTTGACTGATACCTGCTTGTGACACTTACAGTAAAGGCAATATCAAGTTGAGTATACAGCATGGCATACATGAGGCTCCCTATATCTGAGGTATAAGGAATCCTACTCATATACTGAACTTCCTCAGACGTAGTCGGACACATCATCTTGAAAAGATGAATACCATACCCAAGAGGTAAAAGTCTTCTTTTAAAGTTTTTCATACTAAACCTTTTTAGCATTTTCTCTATGTACAACTTTTGTGATAGACCTAGCATCCTTTTAGATCTATCCCAATAGACTTTTATTCTAAGAATATATGATGCTTCCCCTAAGTCTTTTGTGGAGAATTTCTTGGACAACCATCTTTTGACTATAGTCAATATGAGAATATCATTCTCAATGAGAAGAATATCATCTACATATAATATGAAGAATGTTATTATGCTTCTATGGACCCTTTTGTATACACAAGATTTCTCTTCATTCTTGATGAAATCAAATGATTTGATCGCATCATCAAAATGATGATTCTAACTCTGAGAAGCTTGCTTTAATCCATATATAGATCTTTATAGTTTGCAGACTCTGTGATCACCATCACCAAATGTGAAACCCAAAGGCTGCTCCAGATAGATATCTTTCTCAAGATATCCATTCAAGAAAGTAATTTTCACATCCATCTGTCAGATTTTATAATCATAATATACGATAATAGCAAGCAGAGTGCGGATGGATTTCAGTATGGCTTCGAGTGAAAAAGTTTTTTGATAGTCAATGCCCTCACACTGGCTATAACCTATTGCGACAAGCTTAGCTTTATAGGTCTCTACCTTACCATCGGCACCTATTTTCTTTTTGTAGATCCATTTACACCCAATGGGTACTATACTCTCGAGTAGATCCACTAAGGTCCTACTTGGTTCGAATGCATCGAGTCAATTTCTGACTTTATTATATCTAATCATTTTTTAAAATTGATATCTGATATCACCTCGTCAAAAATATTAGGATCATCACCATGACCTTCATCTCCCATAAGAAATATTTTCTTTACTTCCTCCATAAGCATACCCATATACCTTTTAGAAAGTTGGGAGACCCTGCTAGAGGTGGTGGAGGAACGTCAACTATTGGCTCATGAATAATGGGTTCTAAAGATCTATAGCTCTTTGCTCTTCAGAGACCTTCTCTTCGAGCTCAACTAATCTCCTACTACCACCATCCTGGATAAACTATTTTTCTAGAAATATGATGTTCCGACTCATAATCATATTATGATATTATGAAAAGTAGAAGTAGTATCATATTGATTCTTTTGGATATCCTATAAAATGAGCTATTACAGATCTATCCTCCAATTTATTAGCCATCTATCTCTTGACATAGGTCGAACATCTTCAAATCATAAGATAACCTAGACTCAGTTTCTTATCGTACCATATCTTATAAGGTGTGGTAGGAATGAATTTTGATGGAATCCTATTAACAGGTGAATAATAGTTAATAAGGCATGTCCCCAAAGATATAAGGGTAGATCAGTGAAGCTCATCATGGATCTGACCATATCTAATAGGATCCTATTCTTCCTTTCAGATATCTCATTAAGCTGAAGTGTTCTGGAAGGAATTCATTGAGAGACTATACCGTTGTCCTTAAGATATCTCAAAAATTTTTGATTAAGATATTCACCTCCTCGATCAGATCGAAGAATCTTAATGGATTTGCCTGTTTGTTTTTTTACTTCATTTCTAAATTCTTTAAACTTTTCAAAAGCTTTGATTTATATTTCATCAGATACATATATCCATATCTAGACAAATCATCAATAAAGGTAATGAAGTAGCTGTAACCACCTTTGGTCTACACATCAAATGGCCCACACACATCGGTATGTACCAGGACAAGTAACTCAGTGGCCCTTTCCTCATATCCTACAAAGGATAACTTGATCATTTTTTCTCGAAAGTAAGATTTATAAGCTAGATACAATTTTGGATGAAAAGAGCCAAGGATCCCATCCTTTTTCAGTTTGTTTATTCGGTCTTCTCCAATATGGTCTAGTCTATGATGCCACAAGTACTTCTGGTTAATTTTATCTTTGAATTTTTTTTTGACCTTTGACACTTGCTATTTGCTCGTTCAAATTCACATTCGTACAACATGCAAGTGATATAGATTATCAATTAAAAAATCATGTGTAATCAATTTATTTCATAAATAAATAAAATAAAGATCTTTATTAAAATTAGATTCAAAACCATCCTGTGCTAGTATAGACACAAATTCAAATTCTGACTAGCTACAGAAATAAAATAACAGTCTTTTAAATTTAATCTAAAACTCGATGGTAATTGAAGAGAATAAGTGCCAATGACTTCTGCAGTAATTTTTGCTCCATTGCCGACCTGAAGGATCATGTCACCTTTCCTCAACCTCCTACTTTCTATTAGACCTGCATTGAAGTACATATATGAGCACTTGAATCAGAGTCTAATATCCAACTAGAAATAGAAGAAATCGTAAGGTTAGATTCAATTACGAGCATACTTTCTGAAGGTTTATCACCCTTCTTGATCTTTAGGCTCTCTAAAAAGAATATACCCTACAAGCCAATCAAAATTTGTATTTTGATGGATTTTCCTTGTAATCTTTCAAACTTATGTATTGATATTTTATAAATAAAAGGCACTTTTCATCATATGCTGCATCTTAATTTTGTAATGATTATGATGAACTCCATAAATTAGGGTAATAGTTTTAGGGCAATGATGAGATTATACCTATGAGATCTAAAATTTTAAAAATCATGATTTAGAATATTCTTAATCATTAGAGCATTGAGTAAGGGATCAATGTTTCGGATAGACTAGCACTTCCTATGTAAGCTTGATGGAGAGGGTGGCTAATCTCATAAGCCACTTGTGTGAGACATTAATACAAGAAAGTGGGTGCTCATTAGAGAATGAGTTCACTGAATTGATCCAACTTAAGAAACATCTTATGGAATCTACTTATCCATCGAAAGATATTTTCTTATAGCAGGAGTTGTGCATATAATCCTTTGACCTAAAACTACCATAGAACCTTGTATACATAAATTCATATTTTTGTTCATATTCATTTATAACTTAGTCATATATAGGATGATCTGAATATGGTAGAATATGTATAGAGATTGTGAGTAGGTCAACATAGAATCGATCACTCCTAGTAGGAGGAGATCGCATCCTCCTTGCTCTGATCAATTGATGATCTAGAAAGCCTTTGATCAAAGTAGAATAAAAATTAGAAAAAATTTTAATATTTTATTAATTAAATCATTATTTAAGATTTAAAAAATTATGAATATGATATTAGATTTGACATCATTTCATATCCAAAGTCATATTCGGGATGCAGAGAGATCGAAGGATCGAATTGCATGGTAACCTTCCACTGAAAGATATTTTTGATATTTTTATCAAAATTTTATATCTTTTAGATAGACATAATACATTGCTAGATATCAATCTTGTCTTGTAGGTTTGATCGAATTAAAGAGTTTAATTCGATTGCCAATTAGAAAGGGTTCTAATTGCTGAAATCAAATTAGCTCGATTGGATCTAGATTGATTAGATTAATTTCTAATCAAATCAAATTGACTTACACTTGGATTGGCTGCTGGCTAGATATAGAATCCAATGGATCACATACAAAGAAAGTTGATCAAGGGTCTAATTGGATTAGATCAAATTTGCAAAATAGACATGCTAGCACATGTTGCAAATCCTAGCTTCTTGTTTTGAATCAGATTTAAAATTGATTTTAGAGTGGGCTAATTAAATCTAAATTAATTCAAATCAATTTTGGATTTGAGTTGGGTCAACTCTTGGCTGCATGTACCAAAGATTTGACACCATTTAACTAGGTGTCCATACATCAAGAATTTTTTTTATGCGTGGGATTCAATTTTGTGCACTAAATCAGAGTTGGCATTCATGAGATGGGACTTCCCTTCCTCATATTTATCCAATGTTCCATGATGAAAAAAAAATACTCAAAGATTCTTGAGTTAATTTTGAGCACAAAGGAGTCCTTCTTGATTTAATCGTGAAAATTGGTTGAAGTTTGAAATCCGACCAATTTGATCCATGCACCTAACCAAGAGTCCAACTTGTGAAGGGCTCTAATCTATTTGTCATACCACCTTTTGATTTCAGATTTTTTCTACACCATCAACAAGTTATCACCTACAATTTGGTCCATTGTATGGGTAAAGTGTGCTGATGTGTGGTGGAGAAAAAATATGCCAAGGAAGCTACGTGATGCATCAAAGAAACATCGAGAAAAAATTTTTTGAAGAGTCCTTCTGTGCGAAGCATCTCTTGGATTTTTTTTTGATACTTGCCATGTGTCATGAGGTTCTTGATAGGCATGAGATTTCATCAGGGGGTGTGAGAATTTTTTATGGATGTGATATGGCACATGGAGAGGGCGTGAGACATTCCCGAAGGCAACCTATTGCTAACTATTTAAAGGGGTTGCACCGGGGATTTCTTTCATTCAGATTTCCAATTTGTTCTTTCTTTTTAACATCTTTTCTCTATTGTATAATTAGTCTCTTCCTTCTCTTGTTAGGACAAGTCCAAAAATAGTAAGGATAAATCCAATTTTAGGATAAGAGCCTAGGAAGAGAATTAAGAAAGATAAGAAGAGAAAAAAAGGTAGGAATAGAAAGGTTAGGAGGAGAGGAAGAAGATCTTGAGGTCCTGGTGCCTAAAAAAAATTTTAGAATAAAAAGTTTGATGAAAAAATCATCTTTGAAAATTGGTGTCCTGATCATAGTCCTGTGTGGATCACCGTTGGAGGGCGAACACTTGGGCACCTGATGGAGGTTCTGCTGAAATTTTGGAATAAGCGATTCATATATTCTTTTATAGCTTGAATTTTATTATAAATATATGTTATATGATTGTTAATCATCAAAGAGGTACTGGCTTAAAGATTTATATTTAATATTTTTTAATTTAAATTTTTAAAATCTATTATGCTTTCACTGTGTATATCCATCTTGAAACCCTACAGTGGTATCAGAGCCGATCTTGTTTGGTTCAATCATATATACATAATATTTATGTGATGCATATTATGATTTATACTATAAGATGAATTATTCTATATATTATACTTTCATATGATGATATGAATTGATACGTATATGATGCACCACTTCATCATCCTGATATAAGGTTGTCCTAGCATAACAAGGTTATGCTGCAAGGTTGTCCTAAGATGGTGAAAGTCCATATGTTATATTTGTATATTTAGAATATTTTAATACTAATATATGTTAGTATAAATTAGTATTATATAGTTAGAATGTGCATGAGACCAAGAAAAGCCCTCATTAAAAATTATATTAAGTGGTAGTGATATGCAACATGAGTTAATCGATTCTTGATCAATTGATCAATTGATGTCTAAAAAAGTACTAAAGGTGGTTCTTTAATTGATTTCATCATCTAATCTGACCAATTTATTAATGTCTAAGGAAAGCAATGGGGGGACCCCAACCTTACTTACTTGATCAATTTGATTAAGTGATCTTGATATTGAAAAATCCTAATATTGAAAACACTACTAGAGGCCTTCCTTCATGCTAGGTTAATGTTATATCATGAACTATGGCTAGATTATTGTGTTACCATAAGGCTTGTCATAAGGATTGATATAATATAATCCTGGTGCATAGAAGATGCTTACGGCAATTTTGGATGTACTGTTTTGTTTTGTTAACACAAGGGTAGTTATATTCGAATTTGACTGTATTGAAATGAAGGATCTCACTTAACTAAAATATTATAGCTTGTTGTGTTAACATAAGGCTAATAATATTTTAGAGGTCAAGATATAATATTGAGAGTTGCATGAGATGCAATTAGAAAGAATTTACTACCTATGAACTCATAAGGATTTGTTGTGTTAACATAAGATCATTATGATGAATTAGGGTCTCAATCCCACAAAGATAAATATGTAATATTTTTTATTCATCATAGTAGAGAGTTATGATATTCGATAAAATAATGGGAGGCACAATTAAATCAAAAAACCTAATTTAATTGTGTAAGTCGACATGAGTTGTTTGTTTATATAATGTTCTTTATTCATTGTAAATTAAATTCTACAAATGGCATCTTCACTATCATTGCGAGAAATTTTAGATTCCAACAAGTTAATCGGTTCTAATTATGTGGATTAGTTAAAAATTTAAAAATCATACTCACTCAAAAGAAGCTCTTCTATATTCTTGATGTCTCCAAACTACAAGAGATTGGGGAAGATACCACAGAGGAGGTATACACATACAGGATGTAGAAGAATGATAGTTTAATTGTCAAGCGCATCATACTAGCCTCTATGAATAATGAATTACAAAGACATCTTGAGAGCATGGATACTTAATCCATACTCCTCAATCTTAAAGAGTTGTATGGAGAACAGAGTAGGACTGCTAGATATGAGATATCTAAGCAGTTATTTCATACCAAAATAACTGAGGGATCATCCATGCAAGACCATGTCCTGAAGGTCATTGATCTGATCATCAAATTGGATCAATGAGATTTTGTGATGGATGGAGAATTAAGTTAGGATTTGATTTTGTAATCTCTCTCTGAATCGTTCGATCTGATCATCAAATTGGATCAATGAGGTTTTGTGATGGATGGAGAATTAAGTTAGGATTTGATTTTGTAATCTCTCTCTGAATCGTTCGCTCAGTTTGTCGTGAATTATTATATGAACAAACTGAATACCTCATTACTTGAGCTGTTAAACATGCTCAAGACAGTTGAGAGCCATATAAAGAAAGAAAAGGCTCCATTTCTTCTTATGGGTAAAATGTCTAAAAAGAAGTCAGGCTATAAGGGTTCAAAGAAAGGATTGAACCCTAAGGGTGGCAAGATGAAGAAGAAGGGGAAGAAAGTCTCCAGATAGGATATCTGCTTTTACTGCGGTAAGGCAGGACACTAGAAAAGGAATTGCAAGTTATATCTTGCAACTGTAAAGGCTGATACAAGCGATGCACCAAAAGGTATGTACGAGATACATATAATTTTATCATTAAATTTTTCCAATTCAGACTCTTGGGTATTAGATACCGCCTGCAGTTTTCATATCTATAAATCATTGCAGGGGCTATAGAATATTAAAGTACTGAAGAAGGATGACTTTGAGCTCTATGGTGCTGGAAGAAAGTCCATCCAAGCAGAAGCTATAAGGACATATATATTGAAGTTATCTAGTGGGAAGATCATAGAGCTAGAAAACTATTATTATATACCTAAAATCATTAGAAACATTATTTTTGTATCGTTGCTATTGCAACAAGATTTTAAAATTAATGGAAAGAGTAATAGTTGCTCAATTTTTTTTTAATAAATTTTTATATCATGGCATTGTTAATAATGGTCTTCTAGTTCTATCTAATGATAATATTTTTCATATTGATGAAAGCAAAAAGTGAAAAAGAGAAGAGATAAATAATACTTTACTTTGGCATTATCAACTTGGTTATATAAATGAGACAAGGATTAACAAGTTATACAAAAAAAAAATTTTTGATCCTTATGATTATGAATCATTAGGAACTTATGAATCTTGTCTTATGAAAAAAATGACTAAGACTCCATTTAGTGGATATGGAGAAAGGACAAGTGAGTTATTAAAACTTGTGCATACTGATGCATGTGGTTCTATGACAACAAAAATCAGAGGATACTCTTGTTTTATAATGTTCACTGATGATTTATTTAGGTTTGGATATGTGTATCTTATGAAATACAAATCTGAAATCTTTGATAAATTTAAAGAGTATCAAAGTATGGTTAAAAAATAAATTAAAAAATATATTAAAATTTTTCGATCTGATCGAGGAGGAAATACTTATCCAATGAGTTTCTAGATCATCTTAAAGAAAATAAAATTCTCTCAGAGTGGATCCCTTCTTATACACCACAGCTGAATGGTGCAGCAAAAAAGAGGAATCATACTTTATTAGATATGGTGCAGCCCATGATGTGCCTTACAGACTTGCCTATTTTCTTCTCAGGATATGCCCTAAAAACTATTGTCTATATCTTGAACAGAGTATCTTCAAAATTTGTGCCAAGCACTCCATATGGGATATGGAGAGGAAAGAAGCCTAATCTTAAGTATCTTAAGATATGGGACTGTCCAGCTTATGTTAAAAGAAATTTTGGACATAAGCTAAGTGCTAGGGCAGATAAATGCTTATTTGTAAGTTAACCTAAAGAGAGTATAGGATACCTCTTTTACCATCCTACTGAATAAAAGGTATTTGTCAGTAAACATGCTACTTTTATGAAAAAAGAGTTTATCCTAGAAAGAGGCAGTAGGAAGAAAATTGAACTTGGAGAAGTTCAAAACCTACAAATGCAAGCACAAGATGATCCTCAATCAAAAATATCCATTAATAAAGTACAACTACAAAATACACCTCCTCTCCAAAGGTCAGATAAGTGAGAAATACACCATCAAGGTATGGGTTCATTATTGAGAATAATGAAGTCCATATCATTGAGAATGATAAACCTTTGACCTATACAGAAGCCATCATGAGTAGGGACTCAGACAAATGGCTAAAGATAAATAGACTCCATGTACTCCAACCAAATGTGGACTTTGATTGATGAACCAGAGAGTGTGACCCCTATTAGATGCAAATGAGTCTATGAGAAAAAGACTGGAGCAGATGGCCAAGTTGAAATCTATAAAGCCAAATTGGTGGCTAAAAATTTTAAGTAAAAATAGGGTATTGATTATGATGAAATATTTTCACCTGTTGCTATCTTAAATCTATACGGATTATGCTTACAATAGCAGCATACCATGATTATGAGATTTGGCAAATAGATATGAAGACTGCCTTCCTTAATGGTTATCTTGAGGAAGAGATTTACATATCTCAGCCAGAAGGATTTGTCTCAAAAGGAAGAGCAAATCAGGTATGCAGGCTTAAGAAATCTATTTATAGATTCAAGCAAGGCTCAAGAAGTTGGAACATCCGCTTTGATATTACAGTCAAAGATATGCAGGCTTAAGAAATCTATTTATAGATTCAAGCAAGGCTCAAGAAGTTGGAACATCCGCTTTGATATTACAGTCAAAGAGTTTGATTTTATCAAAAATATGGATGAACCTTGTGTATACAAAAAGACTAGTGGGAGTGCCATTATCTCTTTAGTTTTATATGTGGATGACATACTTCTCATTGAGAATGATATCCTTATATTACAATCGATCAAGACATGACTATCAAGTAAGTTTTTCGTAAAGAATTTGGGCAAAGCATGCTATATACTAGGTATAAAGATCTATAGGGATAGATCTAAGAGGATGCTAGGCTTGTCCCAATCTAGATACATAGATTTAGTGCTAAAATTGTTTATCATAGATGGGAGTAAAAGAGATTACTTACCTATGAGTCAAGATATATATCTCTCTAAAAGGATGTCTCCTAAAACACTGAAAGAGAAAAATAGAATGAGTTCTATTTTCTATGCTTCGACAGTAGGGTTGATTATATATGCTATGCTATGTACTAGGCCTGATGTTGTCTATACCTTAGGCATAGTTAGTAGATTTCAGGATAATCTAAGAGAGGATCATTGAAAAGCAGTAAAAAATATTCTTAAGTACTTGAGAAGGACTAAAGATATTTTTCTGGTATATAAAGGATCTGATCTAAAACTAGAAGGCTATTCTGACTCTAATTTTCAATCAGACTGTGATGATAGCAAGTCCACTTCAGGATATATCTTTATTCTAAATGGTGGAGCTATAAATTGAAAAAGTTTCAAGCAGCAGACTGTAGCTAACTCAACCATTGAGACAGAATACATAGCTGCAAATGAAGCCACCAAGAAAGCTATCTGGATGAAGAAGTTCATCACTGAATTGGATGTTGTTCCTGAGATTGAAAATCTAGTACCACTTTATTGTGATAATATTGGAACAATTGCTAAAGCAAAGGAACCAAAGTCTCATCATAAATCCAAGCATATTCTAAGATGCTTCCATCTCGTTCATGAAATAGTCAAAAGAAAGATATTATCACTGAATTAATAAAAACAAAAAACAACATAACAGACCTGTTGGTGCAAAAATCCACCGGCTTCGGAGAAGCTGGAGTCGAGGGAGTCACGATCGCCGCTGGGACCTGCAAAGAAAGTCTAAACCGGAGTTAGGGGTGCTCCGACAAGACCCTCTGATGCTCAAGTCAGTTCTCTGCCTCAACAAGGATGGAGTGCTCGAACGAAAATTTTAGCAGAGTTTCTAGATAGAGATTAGAGCTTAGAGAATAACGTATCTGGGGGTCCCCCTTTTATAGGCAGGGGGTGTAACAGATTGACAGCGACGTCTGTAACCGCCTAGTAGTGGGTCGTTCGGGGCCATGAGGAGTTTGTTACGGAGAGTAGTGGAGTGGAGTCGTGGCCATCATCGTGGCCTGCCACATGGAGACTGTTGGGGAGAGTGGAGTGATGTCCATTGTTGTGACTTGCCAGAGCATGATGGAGCCACGTGGGATCCGTTATCGGAAGTGGAGCAGAGTCGTGGCCATTACTGTGGCCTGCCACGGAGTCCAGGCCCGTCGGTCAAAGCTCGGTTGGGGTGTCTGGTGGAGAGGGGTAGCTCTCCGTCTAAGAGGAGCTCGGATGTTGCTGGCGAGCCTTCTACCGTTGGGTGTCTTGAGTGCTAGTACTGCGGGTGAAGGTCATCTGCTGTAGAAGCTCGGTCAGGGGTTTTCCATGGACGAGGTTCGATTTCATGCAGAATCTGATAGAAGGTCGACCGACAGTGGATGTCGGATGATGCTGGAGAGATTTACCCACTGGAGGGGTCCGGCTACTGGAGCCCGTGTGTCGTAGGAGTTCGTCCGAAATCTGTCCGCTACAGAAGCTCGGTCGAAGTCTAGTTCCCGTAGAAGTCTGGATGGGGATTGTTTGCTGAGGAAGCTCGACCAAAGCCTGCCTGCAATAGAAGTTCGAAAGGAATTCATTCACAATAGGAGCTCAGTTGGAGGCTTACAGTAGAAATCCGACGTGGATCACTCGTAGTAGAAATTTGAAGTAGACTGCTTGTAGTGGAAGCTCGAAGTAGATCGCTTGTGGTGGGGGCTCAGAGCCCGACCCTTGTAAGAATTTGGATGAGATCTACCTGCATCTACAAGCAATAGGAGCTCAGGGCTGAAGTCCGACTCCCGTAAGAGCTCGGACGAAGTCTACCTGCAGTAGGAGCTCGGGGAGAAGTCTGGCTCCCATAGGAGCCTGGATGAAGTTTACCTGTAATAGGAGTTCGGAGAAGAAGTCTGGCTCCCGTAGGAGCTCGAACGAAGTCTACCTGCAGTAGGAGTTTGGAGAAGAAGTCCGGCTCTCGTAGGAGCCCGGACGAAGTCTACCTACAGTAGGACTTCGGAGAAGAAGTCTGGCTCCCGTAGGAGCCCGGACAAAGTCTACCTACAGTAGGAGTTTGGAGAAGAAGTCTGGCTCCGTAGGAGCTCGGACGAAGTCTACCTACAGTAGGAGCTCAGGGGAGAAGTCCGGCTCCCATAGGAGCCCGAACGAAGTCTACCTGCAGTAGGAGTTCGGAGAAGAAGTCCGGCTCCCGTAGGAGCCCGGATGAAGTCTACCTGCAGTAGGAGTTCGGAGAAGAAGTTCGGCTCCCGTAGGAGCTCGGACAAAGTCTACCTGCAGTAGGAGCTCGGGGGAGAAGTCCGACCCCCGTAGGAGCCTGGATGAAGTCTACCTGCAGTAGGAGTTTGGAGAAGAAGTCCAGCTCCCGTAGGAGCTCGGACAAAGTCCAGAGGGTGGTCGACCGCTATAGAAACTTGGATGGAGTCAGTCCGTCATGGAGATCTGCTGTTGGGAAAGTTCGGCCACTGACGAACTGATGAAGTTCTGGAAGAAACTCAGATTGGAGTTGATCGAATCCTGTTGGAAAAGATCTGGAAGAGGTCCGGAGAATGGTAGAACCTTGTAGAAGGTTGGCTGATAGTAGAATCCCAAGGGCACTTGGGGCAGCCTGATAGACGACCAAAGAAGCTTATCGCTGGAGAAGCTCGGGAGATACGCAGGAGTTCGTCCGTTGGGGGAATCCAATCGACGCTAGTGGAAGAAGCTGTGGGAGTTTATCCGTCGAAGCTCGACCGTCGAAGATGTTCGAAAAAATATCGCCCAAGGTTGGACGTCGGCAGAGTCCCGAGAGGGTCACTCCTGATGCGAACTTCGGCTGGGGGGGTATTTTATACCCAACACCAGTCCCCCTACTTTCGAGTTTGAGTTTCGAATGAAGGAAGTACAGAGAAATTTTCACAGCCAAAGTTGCTCCCTTGAATCCTGTGCACGATCGCCCTCAGATATTCTGGCATTTAATGCGCACGTGCCGGAGTCTTTTCAAATCGGGACGACCCGAAGTGACTTTTCAAAATTCCCGCTGGAACATGGCTCCAAGTACGGTGCAATGATGGCTCTGCCAGCTGTCAGCCATTTTTAGCCGCCTGCTGTGGTGAGTGGGACATGTGGCGAATATGGGTCGGCCTGGGAAGATCCATAGTCATTATTGCGTCGGATCCCAGGGTCTATTTAAACCCGTCCTTCTTCCTCCGGGAGTTTCATTCTGCCTGAAAGTCCTGTTGGTGCCCGTCTTCTTTCTGAGAGCTCTGACCTTCTTCGACATCTATTTTGGCCCTAGGTGTTCTTCGAGTCATCCCTGTCCCTGCACCTCTGCATCCTTCGGAGCGACTTAGGTTAGTTCTAGAACTTTCGTTCCTTCTCTTGTCATCTAGGTGCTCCTTCTTCTTCATTTTTCTTCTGCCGCATTCCACTTGTTTGGTTCCCCACGAACCTTTCGTCTCCTATTTCTCCCGATTTCTCTGGGATTTTTAGGGTTCTTGCTTGAAATATCTTCTGGCACCTCTGCCTCTAGCGATTCCAGGAGTTCGTTTGTCTCAGTCCCTCAGAACCCTCATACTGTAGACGAATCCATATCTACAGCTGGGCCTCATTCGATTTTTACACCGGATGCCATTCCCTGTTCTCTGACTCCGAACGAACTTCTACTGATAAGGGTTCAGTATGGAGTTCCTCCGAAGTACGATCTGGAGCTTCCTGGTCCCGCCGATCGGGCTAGCACCCCCCCATCTGGCCATTTCTGTCTGTACCAGGAGGCCTTCCGTGCTGGGCTCTGGCTCTCGCTTTCGTCTTTTGTCATCACTCTTTTTCATTTTTTAGATATTTCTTTAGCTTCAGTCGCGCCGAACTCCTTTAGATTTTTTATAGGATTCCTCTCCCTTTGCCACATAGTCGAAGTTCAGCCATCCCTTTCTTTGTTTAGATATTTTTATACCTTCAAGCGCCACCCCTCGGCAAAGGATTGGTGGTACTTCTCCCTCCAGTTTGGCAAGAAGGGGTTGCTGAAAGGTGCTCCCTCTTCTATCCATAATTGGAAGGGGAAGTATCTCTACGTCCAATTTCTGACCTTAAAGCTGGGATTGCCCCCTTGGGACTCCCTGAGGGACTCTGTCCGTCGGGCTCCTAGCCTAGGGGAGGATGACCTTCAAGCCGCCCGAAAACTTCTTAGTTATCCAACTCCTTCCCTTCCCAACCTTCATTCAAATAATTTCTCAGCTTTCATTCTAACCTTCTGGCCACCCTTGCAGATCGGACACCAGCTCCTTGCCAAGATCGAGGCAATGACAAGGTGAGGAGGGACGCTATCCAGGCGGAGGAAAGTCACAGGGTCGAGGCCGCCCGCCTTAAGGAAAAGGCTACCGAGGTAGCCAACCTCCAAGAGGCACTTGAGAAAGAAAAGTAGGCCTCGGAGGAGATGGTGAGGAAGGCGGAGGCCGAGGTCACAAATTTGATGGAGCAGATTCCGATTCTGATCTCGAAAGCCAGGGGCCAAGCGGTGGAGGAGTTCAAGGCCTCCGTTGAAATGAGAGACCTGAACATCAAGTTCGGCCAAGATGCATTCATCAAAGGATTCGAGCTCTGCCAAGAGAAGATGGTCAAGAAATTTTTCGAGCTCGACTTCAGCTTCTTGGATGAGGCGTCTGAAGATGAAGCCGGGCTCTCTCCTACTGCCGCTGCCACCGCACCCCCCTTCCAAGAACATCGGGCTCTCCAACTCCTGCTTCAGAGGTCTGAGACCTCTAACTTTGTATTTTCCTTTCACTGTGGTTTTTCTTTTTCCTTTTGTCTTTAATTGACATTCAATCAATAAAATTGAGCTCCTCCTTATGGGGAACTCCCTTTCTCTTTTCTTTTTCTTTCTGCAATGAGCCGCGCCTTGACGCTTTTGTCTCCCGATGGTAGTGTCCTGCCGAAGTGCTTCCCTTGCCACAGGGAGTTTCGCTGAGATCCACGATCCGACATCTGAGGAAGAAAGTCCATCATTTAATAGAAAAATTGAGGGAGATGGAGGACGAGCTTCGCATGCTGAGGGAGAGCCACGCAGAGGCCACTGCGAAGGCCACCCACTTCCGAAACCTCCACGTGAAAGGGATCATGGATCACAGCCAGAAGAAGGCAAACTTCGAGAAGGAGCTCGAGGAACATAAGAAGCATGCCAGCGACCGATCCTGGGCTCAGGCTTCCAAGATCAGCTCTCTTGAAGCGGAGCTGTCGGCTGCACGGGAGAAGATCGGCCAGCTGGAAGGAAGTTCGTCCTGGCTTTCGACTCAGGCCGACCATGACCAAGAATGGTCGAAGAAGTTCTCCGACCTTCAGCAACAGCTTCAGGACACCGAGGTGAACTACAATGCATACCGGACTGGCTGGTGCAAGTAGGTGGATGACTACAGGAGGAAGCTCAGGATGGCGACCGACGAGGTTACCCGCCTTCAAAGGCAGTTATCTGAAGGAGCCCAGTTCGTCCCTATTCGGGACCCCGACGAACTCCAATCCCTGAGAGGAACCATAGAAGAGCTATCCGTCGCCCTTGGGGAGGGGAAGACCAAGCTGCAGCAGTTGAAGATCTAGCTGGTATACGAGCTGCAGGCGGTCAAGGATGCAGAGGCGGAGTCCGAGGTCTTGAGAAAAAGGCTCCGAGAGGTGGAGAACGAAAGCCAACGATTTCATCGGAGGTATATGGAGATGCTAATGAGGGAGAAAGAATTGGAAGAAGTCGAAAGCTTAAGGCACTCCCTGATGAAGGTCGAAGCCGAAAGTTCAAAGTCGGAAGAAGCCGGGCCCCCTTAGGGCTCTTTTTGCCTTTCGTCCTTCTATGTGTCCTCTTTTTCTGTTCTTATCATTTTTCTTCTCTCTCTTTTTTTTTTTTTAGGCCTTCTAGGCTCTATAATGCATACCTTGTTAACGAAATGAAAAGGAGAGTTTTTGTTACCTTGTTCGCACGTTGTGTTGAGTTGTCGTCCGCCTGACTTCTTTCATTTTTTGTCTCGTTCGATGTCGATGTTGTCCGAAGGTTCCTTGTTCATTTCTGTATTAGGTCGTCGTTACCGAATTTCTTGTGTCTTTTGATTTGTTCAACATCGACATCATTTGAAGGTTCCTAGCCATTGTCATGTTGATTTGCCTTTTCATTCATGATCGTAGATCTCTCTTTCTCTTTCTCCTTCTTCATGGAGACGAGGTCCTTTGTGTCTTTGGTATAGTTTGGCTTCTATTTTTCACTGGTGTAGTCCATCGCTTTTCCTTCACATCCCCCTCCTCTTTTTAAGTAAGGGTTCTCCCTAACTTTTTATGGGGCCACGGGGTGTAGAGGGGCCGTCGAGAAGGTTCTTTTTTTTCTTATCAGATCTTGAATGATCGGATCTTAGTCAGCGTCAGGATGAGGTTCTCCTTTTATTCCTGATGTAGTCAATTTTAGCTCAGGTTAGGATGAGGTTCTCCTCCTGTTCCTAACAGGATTGTGGGGGCACATATGGGCATTGCAGGGCCTCTCCCCCCATCCGATCTAAAAGTAACCGGGCCTTTGACTTTGCTCATGTTAGGGCGAGGTTCTTCTCCTGTCCCTAACAGGGCTGTGGGGGCACGTATAGGTGTTGCAGGGCCTCTCCCCCCATCTGGTCTAAGGAGAACCGGGCCTTCGACTTTGCTCATGTTAGGGCGAGGTTCTCCTCCTGTCCCTAACAGGGCTGTGGGGGCACATATGGGCGTTGCAGGGCCTCTCCCCCCATCCGGTCTAAGGAGAACTGGGCCTTTGACTTTGCTCATGTTAGGGCGAGGTTCTCCTCCTGTCCCTAACAGGGCTGTGGGGGCACATACGGGCGTTGCAGGGCCTCTCCCCCCATTCGATCTAAGGAGAATCGGACCTTCGACTTTGCTCATGTTAGGGCGAGGTTCTCCTCCTGTCCCTAACAGGGCTGTGGGGGCACATAAGGGCCATTATATGGGCCTCGCCCCCCATCCGTCTTTAAAATAATCAGACTTTCAGCTTTGCCAATGTTAGGACTAGGTTCTCCTCCTGTTCCTAACATGGCTTTGTTTTCATTGTCTGAAGGGGTTATCCCCTGTTGTTATGAGTCCATGCCAAAAGGGAAAGATATATAAATCTGAAAAGAATTTTGATTTAAAGCAAAGTTGTTAGTAATACATTTACAGGTTTTTCAAATCCCATGGTCGTTGAAGGTCTGCTCCCCGTCGAGGTCCTCCAGAGATGGAGTTGATGATCCCAATTGGAGGCCGATCTCTGAGCTGCTCTTCCCTCCTCGATGGTTCAGGTTGTGGCAGGGCCCTTGGCCGATCCTCTCTACCCTCAGGCCGGCATCGAATGAACCTGTCGAGCCGATCTCGTCTGATGAGCTCCTCGATCTCATCTCAGAGTTGAATGCATTCCTCTGTGTCATAGCCGTGGTCACGATGGTAGAGGCAGAACTTGTTAGGATTGCGCTTTCCGGGGTGCGTGCGCATCCTTTCTGGCCTTGGGAGCTGCTCTCTGACCTCCATCAGCACTTGGGCTTTCAATGCATTGAGGGGGGCATAGCTGCAGAATCTTCCTGGGGGAGAGCCCCGCTAAACCCTGCGGTCCGGGCTTCTCTGCCTGCGTGCTCAGGGAGGAGTCTGGGCGCGCTTGTGCCCGGGAGGAGTCCGAGAATGTGGCCAGGCTTCACTCGGCCCTCTTTCAACTGTGGGCTTGCCGGAGTCACCCGCCTGCTGCTCCTTTGCAGCTTCCTCATCCTTCAACTTGAAGGCTTCCTCCGCTCGGGAATATCCTTCGGCCCGAGCCAGCAGATCGACAAAGTCTCTGGGATACTTCTTTTCCAGGGAGAAGAGGAGGTCGTTCTTTTGAAGGCCGCTCTTTAAGGCGGCCACTGCAACCGATTGGTCCAGGTTTTGGACCTCCAGGGCGGCGGCGTTGAAGCAGTTGACGTAAGCTCGGATGGATTCTCCCTCCTTTTGCTTGATGTTGATGAGGGACTCTAAACCTCACCGGAGATGCTGACTGCTGATGAAATGAGTCACGAACTGGTGACTCATTTGGTCAAAGGAGAAGATTGTACCCGACTTCAATATCGAGTACCAATTCCTTGCTGCTCCCTTCAAGGTAGATGAGAAAGCTCGACACAAGATGGCGTCTGGCGCACCATGGAGCAGCATCATGGTCCGAAAGGCCTCCAGGTGGTCGACCGGGTCTGAGGTCCCATCGTAGCTCTCAAATTGGGGGAGCTTGAAGTTCGGTGGGATCGGTTCCTGCATGATCATTTGAGAGAAAGGAGGGTCAATGCAGATGTCCTCACCATAAGCAGTGGGAGTGCGGCGGAGCTCTTCGATCCACTGGTTCATCTCCTGGAATCTCTGATCCAGGAGGTCCTCTCGATTGCGGGCCTCGAGGGTTTTCTGGTGGAGCGGAGGTAGGGATTCTCTGGGGGTTGAATCATGATCGGATGGAGGACTCTCTGCCTTCTATTTTTCTTTTCTGGGAAAGACAGGGTGGCTGGCCCATGTGGCCCGCCCGATCATCGGATTTTGGAACTCCGACGATGCTCTTTCCAGCCGCATCGATGCCTGCGGCTGCTACGGCTGCTGCTGCATGGCCTGCACTGCTTCGGTGAGGCCTCTACCTGTTGAACCAGCAGGTCAAACTGCTCCATGCCGACTACAGTCGTCAGAGGAGGAGGAGCCTGGGAAACCGGAGATGAGGCCGGGGCTTGCGGAGCTCGCTGAGATCTGGCTGCGGAGGTCATTGACCGCCTGGTGGATGCCCTTCAGGGAGGCATCAGGTGGAGATCAGGCAGGCAACCGAAGGAGGAGATGTCAGAGAAGATGATTGGACGTGGTCCCGTTGAGCGCTCCTTTAAGAACAAGGGTATTGCGAAGACACAGGCCCTTCCTCTAGTGCCAATCCTGTTGGTGCAAAAATCCGCCGACGTCTAAGAAGCTGAAGTCGAGGGAGTCGCGGTCACCGTCGGGACCTGTAAAGAAAGTCTAAACCGGAGTTTCGGGTGCTCCAGCAAGACCCTCCGATGCTCAAGTCAGTTCTCTACCTCAACAAGAATGGAGTGCTCGAACAAAAATTTTAGCAGAGTTTCTAGATAGAGATTAGAGCTAAGAGAATAACGTATCTGGGGGTCCCCCTTTTATAGGCGGAGGGTGTAACAGATTGACAGCGATGTTTGTAACCGCCTAGTAGTGGGTCATTCGGGGCCATGAGGAGTTTGTTACGGAGAGTAGTGGAGTGGAGTCGTGGCCATCGCCGTGGCCTGCCACGTGGAGCTTGTTGTGGAGAGTGGAGTGATGTCCGTTGTCGTGACTTGCCAGAGCATGATGGAGTCACGTGGGATCCGTTATCGGAAGTGGAGCAGAGTCGTGGCCATTACTATGGCCTACTAGAGAGTCCAGGCCCATCGATCGAAGCTTGGTTGGGGTGTCTGGTGGAGAGAGGTAGCTCTCTGTCTAAGAGGAGCTCGGATGTTGCTGGCGAGCCTTCTACTGTTAGGCACCTTGGCCGCTAGTACTACGGGCGAAGGTCATCTGCTGTAGAAGCTCGATCAGGGGTTTTTCGTGGACAAGATTTGATTTCATGCAGAATCTGATAGAAGGTCGATCGGCAGTGGATGTCGGATGATGCTGGAGAGATTCACCCATTGGAGGGGTCCGACTGCTGGAGCCCGTGCATCGTAGGAGTTCGTCCAGAATCTATCCGCTACAGAAGCTCGGTCGGAGTCTGGTTCCCATAGAAGTCTGAATGGGGATTGTTTGCTGAGGAAGCTCGGCCAAAGCCTGCCTGCAATAGAAGTTCAGAAAGAATTTGTTCACAATAAGAGCTCAGGTGGAGGCTTACAGTAGAAATCTGATGTGGACCGCTCGTAGTAGAAATTCGAAGTAGATCGCTTGTAGTGGAAGCTCGAAGTAGATCGCTTGTGGTGGGGGCTCAGAGCCTGGCCCTTGTAAGAATTCGGATGAGGTCTACTTGCATCTACCTGCAATAGGAGCTCAGGGCTCAAGTTTGGCTCCCGTAGGAGCTCGGACGAAGTCTACCTGCAGTAGGAGTTCAGAGAGAAGTCTGGCTCCCGTAGGAGCCCGAACAAAGTCTACCTGTAGTAGGAGTTCGGAGAAGAAGTCCGGCTCCCGTAGGAGCTCGGATGAAGTCTACCTGCAGTAGGAGTTCGGAGAAGAAGTCCGGATCCCGTAGGAGCCCGGATGAAGTCTACCTGCAGTAGGAGTTTGGAGAAAAAGTTCGGCTCCCGTGGGAGCCCGGACGAAGTCTACCTGTAGTAAGAGTTCGGAGAAGAAGTCCGGCTCCCATAGGAGCTCAGACGAAGTCTACCTGCAGTAAGAGCTTGAGGGAGAAGTCCAGCTCTCGTAGGAGCCCGGACGAAGTCTACCTACAGTAGGAGTTCGGAGAAGAAGTCCGGCTCCCGTAGGAGCCCAGACGAAGTCTACTTGCAGTAGGAGTTCGGAGAAGAAGTCCGGCTCCCATAGGAGCTCGGACAAAGTCTACCTACAGTAGGAGCTCGGGGGAGAAGTCCGGCCCCCGTAGGAGCCCGGATGAAGTCTACCTATAGTAGGAGTTCGGAGAAGAAGTCCGGCTCCCATAGGAGCTCGGACAAAGTCCAGAGGGCGGTCGACCACCATAGAAACTTGGATGGAGTCAGTCCGTCATGGAGATCTGCTGTTGGGAAAGTTCGGCCACTAACAAACTGACGAAGTTCTAGAAGAAACTCGAATTGGAGTCGATCGAATCTTGTTGGAAAAGATCTGGAAGAGGTCCAGAGAACAGTAGAACCTTGTAGAAGGTCGGCTGATAGTAGAATCCCGAGGGCACTTGGGGCAGCCTAATAGACGACCAAAGAAGCTTATCGCTGGAGAAGCACGGGAGATGCGGCAGGAGTTTGTCCATCGGGGGAATCCGATCGACGCTGGTGGAAGAAGCTATGGGAGTTTGTCCGTCGGCAGAACTTGGGAACATTGCGGAAGCTTGGCCATCGGAGATGTTCAAAAAAATGTCGCCCAAGGTTGGACGTCGGCAGAGTCCCGGGAGGGTCACCCCTGATGTGAACTTTGGCTGGGGGGGTATTTTATACCCAACAAGACCCATTCACTAAAGCTCTACCATAGCAGCAGTTCAATCGCCACCTCGATTGTATGGGGATAAAATATAAGGGTGATTGGCTTTAGTGCAAGTGGAAGATTGAAAGAAATATGCCCTACAAGCCAATCGAAATTTGTATTTTGATGAATTTTTCTTGTAATCTTGTAGACTCATGTATTGACATTTTATAAATAAAAGGTACTTTTCATCATATGCTGCATCTTACTTTTGTAATGATTATGATGAACTCCATAAATTAGGGTAATAGTTTTAGGGTTATGATGAGATCATACCTATGAGATCTAAAATCCTAAAAACTTTGATTTAGAATATTTCTAGTCATAGGAGCATTGAGTAGGGGATCAATGTTCCATATAGACTAGCACTTCCTATGTATGCTTGATGAAGAGGGTGGTTGATCTCATAAGTCACTTGTGTGAGACACTAATACAAAGAAGTGGATGCTCATTAGAGAATGAGTTCACTGAATTGATCCAACTTAAGAAATATCTTATGGAATCTACTTACCCATCAAAAGATATTTTCTTATAATGGGACTTGTGTATATAATCCTTTGATCTGAGACTACCATAGAACCTTATATACAAAAAATCATATTTTGATTCATACTCATTCATGACTTAGTCATGTACGGGGTGATCTGGATATGGTGGTGATCGCTGTCATAGGTGGTCAAGAATAAAAATCAACTCAAACTATATAGATAAGGTGAGTCAGGATCGTTTCCATAGAGATTTAGGATGATTATCTTTTTTTTTTAAGAAGAAATAAAAGAAAATTGATTGTAGAAGAATTAAAAAGAAATAGAATAACAAGAATTAAATTAAAAATATAAATTAATTTATGAAAAAATAAGTCAGAAAAATAATTCAAAAATTTTAAATCCACCATGCAAATTAGATTCATTTTTTTTTTATGCTATAATATTAATTCTTGTGATTAAGGTATTAGTATAGCTTATTTTTAAGAGGTACAGACTATATCAGTAGATCACAGCTCATCCTATCAAAGTATGAACTATCTAAATTCAATAACAAGATATAAGATTTTATCTAACATACCACGATCTATCTCTCCTAAGCACGGACCATATCCAGGGATCACGGCATGTTAGTTGAGGGTATAGGATGTGTAGGCTAGATCAATACCTCAGAAAAATAAAAAGATATGAAATAAAAATATAATTTATTACATAAAAATTAAATATAAGAAAAAAAATAAAAATCCATTTACAGGCTTCATCATATTTCTGCATTGAAGGGATTTAGCCATGCATCAAGATCTCTAGCTCCATATTCTCTCAATATTTAATCCCTAAAGCTCCTTGATTTTTTTGTCTATTTTTTTCTTGCTTCTTTCTCTAATTTTTTTTTTCTCTACACTTATTCCTAGACCTTACATTTATAGATGAGTTTTTTATCTTTTTCTGATCACAAAAGGAGTCCTAAAATCTTTAGAAATCATATAATATCTTTGAATTAATTTTTAGCCATTGGGTCATCAATGGATCATCCAGATCAACCCAAAAATCAGCATTTTACTCCTTATCAGGGTCAAAATTAATAACAGCCATTGGATCACACCTTAAATGGAATTCTGACCATCGAATCACATAGTTTTCTTTCTATTCTCAGTCGAGAACCTTCTCAGCCATTGGATCAGACTCCAGATTGATTTTGATTCATTGGATTGCATCCAGATCTCTTCTTCTGGTTAGTTTTCAGGAGGAAACAAATACAAACCATCCAATCTCATTCAGTTTGAATTTGGACCATTGGATCATACTTTTTTCTTCCATCTCACCCATGAGCCATGCCATAGATCGCGTAACATTTCCTGTGGACCGCACCCCTGAATCCGTGGATCGAGCGGCCAGTCCACTATATATCGAAGGTAATAAAAATTATTTTTAAAGATATTTTTACATGATTTTTGCCTAAAAATTAAAAAAATATGCATTAATTTTTTTATTAATTTTTCAACATTTTGGTGCTTAAATTCTCAATTAACTTAACATCTATTTTTCATAAATATGCTCTAATTTTATATTTTTTAAAAATTATTTATTTTTATAAAAAAAATTAATTTATTCATAAAATTAAGTTTTTAAGAAGATGTTAGCATAATAAATTATCAAAAATATCTTCAATAAATATAAAAATATATCAGTTATCACACCTTCCAACTTAAACTTTGCTCGTCCTCGAGTAAAGAAAGAATTTAGAATTATGTACCATTTAACTTAAAATTTTAAATTTTATCAAATAATTTTTAAAAAGATTATTGATATTCAGTAAAGTATGAGTGAGGTATGTCATTGGAGTATTAATACTAATCAATATGGGAGTTAAACTATTTTTTTTTTTAAATTTTTCTAAATTATTCCTATCTTTATCTCTAAATCATTAACCTCATATGGATAAGTATATTGTTACTTCCATCCTTTATTTATGGATTTTTTTTTTTGATATTGTACTATTATTGAGTGTCTTAACCCCTTAAGTTTTTTGTTTGATCCATGTAGCGAGTTTTCAGTCAATAACTCTCAAATCAGATAGTTTTAGGGCACTAGGTATAGAATATCTCTCAGACCTATTTGCTCGAATCAAACAAGCTATAAGTTAAAACTAGCTTTACAACAAAGCTTCTTTGCTCTTCATATCTTTTGACATGAAACTCAATGCTTGCTTAGGCAAAGAGACTTGGTTACTTAGCATGAAGTACTTAAATTTTTTTTTTAATATATATATAAAAAAATATATAGTTACCCCACACAAGCTCATAAGAAGTAAACTCTTCTTTGATGTTAGTAAAAAAATTTAAAAATATTCAAATAAAATTATTGAAGTTCAAAACTTAACTCTTTATTGAGTTTTCTTAATACTTGATCCTTTAATATCTCACAAACTCTCTAATCTGTACATCATTTTTTTTTTAAAAATACTTAGTTTAACTCAATTTTTAAGTATAATCAGGTGCTTAAATACTAAATACAAACTTTTTTGAGGACTTAAAAAAATTTTAAATTTTTCTTATTCTCTTATCCCAACTTAATCAATATTATCCTCAATAAAGTAAGAAAAATGAAGGGTGCATAAAAAGAGAAAGAAAAAATAGAGATGTCACCTGATCTAGCATCTTTTCAAAATTAGTTCTTCCCCCAACTTAGCCAATTTTATCTTTAAATCCTTACAAAAGATACGAAGTAAGCCTCGATTAATCTAAACAAAATGCAAAAGATATCAAAAAGCAAAAGCTAAAAATTGAAACTAGATTGCTTCCCAGAAAGTGCTATGTTTACCGTCTTCAATCAGACCATCTTTTATTTCTAAATAAATAAAGATCAGTTAAAATAAAATAAAAAAAATTGGGTTGCCTCTCAAAAAGTACTAAATTTTAAATCTTCAGCCAGACTAAATCCGTGATATAGAATCAATCAGAATAAATAGGCTCATAGAGAACCATGGCCTCCTCAATTTCAGTAGGTAATTCTAAGAATGGTTTTAATCGTTATCCATTTACTTTAAAAGTAGCACCATTACTTGGATTTTTGATCTCTACAGCCCCATGAGAGAAAATTTTTTTACTATATAGGGTCCTGTCCATCTAGATCTAAGTTTTTCAGAAAATAAATATAGCCTAGAGTTATACAAAAAAACTTTTTGATCAGATAAAAATAATTTTCTAAGGATTGCTCGATCATGAAATATCTTAGTTCATTCTTTGTATATCTTAGCATTATCGTATGCCTCATTCCTGATCTCCTTAAGTTCATTAATTTATAGTTTCCTATGTTGTCCAGCCTCATCTAGATCCATATTCAATTTTTTGATGGCCCACATGGCCCTATGTTCAAGCTCTACTAGAAAGTGACATGCTTTACCAAATACAAGCCTATAAGGAGACATTCCTAAGTTGGTTTTGAAGACAATGTGATATGCCCAAAGAAAATCTATTAGCTTCAATGACCAATCTTTTTTATTGGTGCTCACAGTCTTCTCTAGGATTTGTTTGATTTGACGATTTAAATCTTCAACTTGTCCACTAGTCTGGGGGTGATAGGGTGTGGCTAATTTATGGGTAATGTTATATTTCTTCATCAGGGTTGCAAAGGGTCGATTACAAAAATATATTTTCTAATCACTTATAATGGCTCTAGGAATTCCAAAATGAGAGAGGATATTTTCTTTTAAAAATTTGATAAAAATTTTTCTATCATTTGATCTACACAGCATAGGTGCCTCTACCCATTTGAACACATAATTGACAACCACTAAGATATATTCATTTTCAAAAGAGTTTGAAAGTGGTCCCATGAAATCAATTCCCCATATATCAAAAATCTCAACACCTAAGATTAGATTTAATGGCATCATGTCTTTTTTTGTGATTCATCCTGCTTGTTGACATCTAGTGCAGTTTTTACAGTACTTATGTGCATCTTTAAACAAATTGGGCCAGTAAAATCTACATTGGAGAACTTGTGTGACAGTTTTCTTGGATCCAAAATGGCCACCATAGGCTTGATCATGACAAAAAGATAAAATACTTTTGATCTCATGGTTTGGGATACATCTTCTAATGATTTGGTTAGGACATTGTTTAAACAGATATGGATCGTCCCAAATAAAATATTTTACTTAGGCAAAGAATTTATGTTTGTCTTGAGTGGTCCAGTAAGAGGGAATCCTACCAGTGGCTAAGTAATTGACAATATCAGCGTACCATTATTTTTTGTTCATCAGAAAAAGACTCTTCTATTGATGGTTTGTTAGAGGGTGCATCAGTCAATCAGGATAGGTGATCAGCCACTACATTTTTGGTTCCTTTCTTATCTTTGATTTCTAGGTCAAATTTCTGAAGAAGTAAAATCCATCAGATCAAATGTGCTTTTGCATCTTTCTTTGTCAAGAGATGTCTAATGGCTGAGTGATCAGTGTATACAATGACATGTGACCCAACCAAATAAGATCTAAACTTTTTGAGGGCAAAGATGATAGCCAAGAACTCTTTTCAATAGTTGAGTAGTTAAGCTATGCATCATTAAAGGTCCTACTAGCATAGTAAATGACTCACAGTAGCTTATCAATTTTTTATCCTAAAATAGCTCCGATGGCATGATCAGATGCATCACACAAGAGTTCAAAGGGTTGAGTCCAATCGGATGGGTGCATGAAAGGTGCGGATGTCAGTGCCTTTTTAAGATGCTCAAAAGAATCGAGGCACTTAGAAGTGAAATCAAATTTGATATCTTTGGCAAGAAAATTGGTCAGTGGTTGAACTATTTTGCTAAAATTTTTGATGAACCTTCCATAGAAGCCAACATGTTCTAAGAATGAACGAATTTCTTTGACTGATTTGGGTGGTGACAGATTTGCAATCAAGTCTACTTGGGCTTTATCCACTTCAATTCTCTTTTTTGAGATGACATGGCCAAGTACTATGCCTTCTTTGACCATGAATTGGTATTTTTTCCAATTAAGCACTAGGTATTTCTCTTTACACCATTTTAAGATCAGTCTTAAGTGATGTATGCACTCGAAAAAGGTGGAGCCAAAGATAGAAAAATCATCTATAAATATTTTTAAAAATCTCTCAATCATATCAGAAAAGATGCTGACCATGCACCTTTGAAAAGTAGATGGAGCATTACATAAATCAAAAGGCATACGTCTATAGGCAAAAGTTCCAAATGGACAGCTAAATATGATCTTCTCTTGATCTTCTGGTGCTACAGGAATCTAGTTATAGCCGAAATATCCATCAAGAAAATAATAGAACTCATGTCCAGCTAACCTTTCCAACATCTGATCAATGAATGGTAGAGAAAAATGATCCTTTCTTGTGGCCGCATTCAATTTTCTGTAATCAATACAAACTCTTTATCTAGTTTGAACTCTAGTCAGTACTAACTCATTTGCTTTATTTTGGACCACTGTCACCATAGACTTTTTAGGCACTATTTGAATTGGACTAACCCATGAACTATCTGAAATGGGGTAGATAATTTTATTGTCTAGTAACTTAAGAATCTCTTTCTTTACTACCTCCTCCATAGCTGGGTTAAATCTTCTTTGGGGGTCTCTGATTGGCTTGGTTTTCTCTCCTAATTAATGTTGGACAACTGAAGGGCTGATCCTTTTGATGTCAGCCATGGTCCAGCCTATGGCTTCCTTATTCTCCCTAAGGATAGCTAAAAGTTTCTCTTCTTGGGTTTGATCTAGGTCTGATGTAATAATTGTGGGTAGGGTTTTTGATGGACCTAGATATGCATATTTGAGATGCTCAGGGAGTATTTTGAGTTTTAGTTTAGGTGCTTCCTCAATCGATGGCTTATGTATTGGTTCATCCATCCTCACAAGTGGTTTGACAGGTGGTTGTCATTGTGGATGAACTCTCTAATCACTAAATGAAAAAATTTCATAAGCTATTTTAGATTCTTAATCTGATCAAAAATTACAGTCAAAATCTTCTTCTCTTAGGTCAATGGTCTCATAGATCTCATTCTGAATCAGGTTTACATCAACGAATTGGTCTCTCTTTTTTTCAAGATTAAAAATATTAAGATCAATAGACATGTTTTCAAATGAGAGCTTCATGAGTCCATTACGATAATTGATTAGGGTGTTGGTGGTTGCTAAGAATGATCTTCCTAAGATTATTGAGATGTAATCTTTTGGATTTATCACTGGTTCAATCTAGAGGATTACAAAATCCACAGGGTAAATGAAATTACTAATCTTGATTAACATATCCTCCACAACTCCTTTGGGGACCCTCACTGATCGATCTGTCATTTGCAATGTAGTTTCTGTAGGCTTTAATTCTCCTATCCCCAATTTTTCATTGATCGAATAAGGTAAGATGTTCACATTAGCCTCTAGGTCTAATAAGGCCCTATCAATGATGGTTTCCCTAATGACACAAGAGATTGTCGGAGACCCTGAATTTTCGTACTTAACAGGCATGTGGCTCGATAGATATAAGCTCACACTGGCCGCCATGAAGGCTTTTTTGAAATATTGGTGGTCTTCTTCTTTGTGCATAGGTTTTTGAGGAATTTGACATATGTGGAAACTTGTTGGATCATGTCTAATAGAGGGATATTTACTTTCACTTGTTTAAACATCTCTAAGATTTGATTTATATGGGTTGAGTGTCTATTGGACCTAAGTCTATTTGGAAAAGGAGCTACAGGATTGGTGGGTGATGTCTTGGCTTGCTTAAACCCTGAGATGGATTCTGCAAGTGGTTTGGGTGTTTTGTCAATCTCTATTGACTCCTTAGACTTATCTGGATCCTTAAACTCAATCTGATCGATCACTTGCTCATGAGGTGGTTTAGACAATGGGTCATCTTGATCTTCAGATGTACTGACATGGTTGTCTACTTGTTTTTCAGATTTTAAAATATGAATTACATTTAATTGATTGATTTGGGCTCCTTATTGTGGTCCTTGATTGTTCTGGATCCTAGGATTAGCCTTGAGTTAACTTGGTAGTTTATCTTTTTCTCTTTCACTCACAACCATGGCTAATTGATCTAATTGCATCTCTAGACAGGCAATAGCCTGAGTGTTGGAAGTTAAAAGTTGGCTCGTGGTCTACATGAAGTTGTTTAGTGTGGTGTTGGGGTTAGTAGTCAATTTCGCTAGAATTTCTAGACTCTTTTCTAGTGAGTTAAGCCTTTGATCATTACTGAAACCTGGTGGGTTATTTGATGATTGAGTGGGTCTGGGGTTTGGTTGAGTGAAGGTATGTCTATTTGAGTTTGACCCTTGTGATCAAGAAAAATTAAGGTGGTTCCTCCATCTTGAATTGTATGTTGGTGCATAGAGATCATTTGTGGGTCTTTGATAGGCTGCATTCACCTGTGCTACTTTATTTTTGGTTGGACCCATCAAGAAAGGATATCCTTCTATCGTGTGGTCTGTGTTATTACACCCATTGTAAGTGGATGATGCAACTTGGTTCACTTGGGTGTGTCCTTTGAGTTCTAGGGCCTCTATCCTACGGATCAAAGATATAAATTTAACCTCTTCAGCTAGGGAAGGTTGAACTTGATATACACCCCCTCTTGAAGGTGTGTGTCTATTGGGTTCTCTAGTAATCTTTCATTGTAGGCTCTTTTCTATGAGGTCCTCTAAAAATTATCAGGCTTCTATAGGTTCTTTGTTCATAAATTAACACTGACATATTGATTCTAACATAGTTTTAGAGTTTGGATCTAGTCCTTCATAAATGATTTGGCATAATCTCTAAGTTTCTATTCTATGGTGTGGGCATTAACTCGAAAAGTTCTTAAAACAATCAAAGCACTTCCAAAAAGACTCATCGAGTAATTGAAAAAATTGATTAATTTCATTCCTAAATTTGGCAGTCTTATGGTGTGGAAAAAAATTTTTCAAGAACACTTTAACAAAACTCTCCCATGATGATATGAATTGGTTGGAAAGACTGTATAACCACTTTTTGGTACTATCTTTGAGAGCAAAGTTGATCAACCTAAGTTTTACAGCATGCTCAATAAGCTGTTGAAACCACATCATGGCGCATACTTCTTCAAATTCTTTCATAAAAATGTATGCATCCTCGATTCTGGTGAATTTGAGAAGCATGTTTATGATCTGAGATTTAATTTCAAAATTGATATCAGTTTGTGACAGTCAGATACATGAGGGTTGGGCTGACCCAACTGGGTAGCAAAGGTCTTTATGGACCCATGGTTCATGTTCGGGTTCACCCATGGTGGGCTTAAGGTCTACTAAACTCGATGCAAAGTTTGGATCTATTCTCACTAATCGACCAGATATCTTTGTCTAAGAAAAAATTTGAGAATTTTCAATTATTTTTGTAATTATTTTTTTTTAAGAGAAGAGGAAATAGATGAGAAAAGAATTCTAAAGATGGGGGCCTAAGGAGTTCTAAATCTAGAGATGATAGAGAAGAGTGTTTTAATTAGGATTAATATTTGTAGGTTAGTAATCAAGTTATGCAGTCAATCCTAGCTAAGGATAATCCTAGATCTAGACAGCTCCTAAATGCCAAGGTTGACTTTGAGCACTCCAGGTAAAAGACTAGCCACTCAATTGGTCAGGTAAGTGTAAGGTTGGTGGGGGTCCCCCCATTGCTTTCTTTAGACATCAACTGAGTTGGCCAGATAAGCGAACAAAACCAATTAAATAACTACCTTCCTTCAGGACGTAGTCTCTAAACCACTTTTCTAGACACCAATCAAATTGACTAACCCTAACCTGATCCAACTCGTAGGATCCCTTGTCCTATTGAGCTCGAGAGTCCTTAGGGGCCAACGTCTAATTGATTTTAGGTTAAGGTTTAGGTCAATGCAATATGCAGGATGGTGGTTTGTGGGCCAAGGAAGGGTGATGAAATCTCCACCTTATCTTATTTAGGGTTTGTGCCCTTAAGATATTTTATGGACTTATGCATTGCAAAAAGAAAAAGTTGCCAGATTTGGTAATTAGTCAAGAGTAAATTGATTTGTTTTACTTTTTAGGTTTTGTGATTATGTATCTAATTTTCTAAGTAGATTATGAGGTGTCAATGTAGAAATTCTTTTTAATAAAAAAATTAATCGTGCCTAGATCTCCGACAATGATGTCAAAATTTGATTGCTGTCGTAGGCGGTCAAGAATAAAAATCAACTCAAACTATATAGATAGGGTGAGTCAGGATCATTTCCATAGAGATTTAGGGCAATTATCTTTTTTTTAAGAAGAAACAAAAGAGAATTGATTGTAGAAGGATTAAAAAGAAATAGAATAGCAAAAATTAAATTAAAAATATAAATTAATTTATTAAAAAAAATAAGTTAGAGAAATAATTCAAAAATTTTGAATCCACCATACAAATTATATTTATTTTTTTATTTTTTATATTACAATATTAATTTTTGTGATTAAGGTATTAGTATAGCTTATCTCTAAGGGGTATAGATTGTATCAGTAGATCATAGCTCATCCTGTCAGAGTATAAATTATCTAAATTCAATAACAAGATAAAAAATTTAATCTAACATACCATGATCTATCTCTCCTATGTACGGACCGTATCCAGAGATCACAGCATGTCAGTAGAGGGTATAGGACGTGCAGGCTAGATCAATATCTCAAAATAATAAAAAGATATAAAATAAAAGTATAATTTTATTGCATTAAAATTAAAGATAAGAAAAAAAATAAAAACCCATTTACAGGCTTCGTCATATTCCTGGATTGAAGGGATTTAGCCATGCATCAAGATCTCTAGCTCCATATTCTCCCAATATTTGATCCCTAAAGTTCTTTGATTTTGTTTTTATTTTTTTTACTTTTTCTCTAATTTTTTTCTCTTCTTTATACTTATTTCTAGACCCCCCATTTATAGATAAATTTTTTACCTTTTTTTGATCACAAAAGGAGTCCTAAAACCCTTAGAAATCATATAATACCTTTAGAATTAATTTTTAGCCATCGGATCATCAATAGACCATCCAGATCAGTCCAAAAATCAGCATTTTACTCCTTATCAGGGTCAGAATCAATAATAGCCATTGGATCGTGTCTCAGATGGAATTCTAACCATCAGATCACATAATTTTTTTTCTATTCTCAGTCAAGAACATTTTCAACCATTGGATTAGACTCTAGATTGATTCTGAATTGTTAGATCATGCCCAGATCTCTTCTTCTGGTTAGTTTTCTGTCGGCAACAAATACAGACTGTCTGATCTCATTTAGTTTGAATTTGGACTGTCAGATCATGCCTTTTTCTTCCACCTCACCTGTGAGCCGTGCCATGGACCACATAACATTTTCTATGGACCGCGCCCCTGAATTCGTGGATTGAGCGATCAATCCACTGTGCATCGAAGGTAATAAAAATTATTTTTTAAGATATTTTCACTCAATTTTTGCCTAAAAAAATTAAAAAAATATGCATTAAATTTTTCATTAATTTTTTAATATTTTGATGCTTAACTTTTCGATTAACTTAATATTTATTTTTCATAAATATGTTCTAATTTTATATTTTTTTAAAATTATTTATTTTTGTAAAAAAAATTAATTTATTCATAAAATTAGATTTTTAAGAAGATGTTAGCATAATAAATTATTAAAAATATCTTCAATAAATATAAAAAATATACCACTTATCAGGTGAAATGTGTATGGAGGTTGTAAGTAGGTCAACATGGAATCGATCACTCCTGGTGAGAGGAGATCGCATCCTACTTGCTCTGATCGATTGATGATTCAGAAAGCTTTTGATCAAAGCAAAATAAAAATTAAAAAGAGTTTCTAATATTTCATTAATTGATTCATCATTTAAGATTGAGAGAAATATAAATATGATATTGGATTTGACATCATTCTATATCCAGAGTCATATTCTGGATGCAGGGAGATCAAAGGATTGAATTGTATAGTAACTTTCTACTGAAAAATATTTTTGATATTTTTATTAAAATTTTATATCTTTTAGATAGATATGATATATTGCTAGATGTCAATCTTATCTTGTAGATTTGATCGAATTAAAGAGTTTAATACGATCGTCAATTAGAAAAAATTCTAATTGCTGAAATTGAGTTAGCTTGATTGGATATAGATCAATTATATTAAATTCTAATCAAATCAGATCAACTTGCACTCAGATCTATTACTAGCTAGATGTGGATACTAATAGGTCACACACAAATAAAATTAATTAGGGGTCTAATTGGATTAGGTCATATTTACAAAATAGATATGCTAGTACATGTTGCAAATCCTAGCTCTTTGTTTCGAATTGGATTCAAAATTGATTCTAGATTGGGCTAATTAAATCTAAATTAATTCAAACTAATTTTAGGTTTGAGTTGGGACAGCCCTTGGCTACATGTATCAGAGATTTGATGCCATTTAATTAGGTGCCCACACATCAAGAATTTTTCTTGCGTGTGGGATTCAATTTTGTACGCTAAATCAGAGTTGGCATCCCATGAGATGGGATGCCCCTTCCTCATCTTTATCCAATGTTTCATGATGAAAAAAAAATACTTGGAGATTTTTGAGTTAATTTTGAGCATAGAGGAGTCCTTCTGTGGCTTAGTCATTTTTTGGTTTAATTGTAAAAATTGGTTGAAGTTTGAAATCTTGCCAATTTGATCCATGCACCTAACCAAGAGTCCAACATATGAAGGACTCTAATCCATTTGTCATGCCACCTTTTGATTTCAGATTTTTTCCATGCCATCAGCAAGTTAGTGCCTACAATTTGGTCTATTAGATGGGCAAAGTGCACTGATATGTGGTGGAGAAAAAATATGCCAAGGAAGCTATGCGATGCATCAGAGAAACATTGAGAAAAAATATTTTGAAGAGTCCTTCTGTGAAAAGTATCTCTTGGATTTTTTCACGATGCTTGCCATGTGTCATGAGGTTTTTGATAGGCATGAGATTTCATTAGGGGGTGTGAGAAATTTTTATGGATGTGAGATGGTGCATGGAGAGAGCGCAAGACATTCCCGAAGGCAACCTATCGCTAACTATTTAAAGGAATTGCACTGGGGATTTGTTTCATTTAGATTTTTAATTTCTTCTTTCTTTCTAACATCCTCTCCTTATTGTACAATTAGTTTCTTCCTTCTCTTATTAGGGAAAGTCTAAAAATAGTAAGGACAAGTCTAATTTTAGGACAAGAGCCTAGGAAGAGAATTAAGGAAGACAAGGAAAGAAAAAGATAGGAATAGGAAGGCTAAGAGGAGAGGAAGAAGGTCTTGAGGTCCTGGTGCCCAAAAAAATTTTCAGAGTAAAAATTTTGGTGAAGAAATCATCTTAGGGAGTTGGCATCCTGATCATAGCTCTGTGTGGATCACCATTGGAGGGCGAACACTTGGGCACCTGGTAGAAGTTCTATCAGAATTTTGGAACAAGAAATTTAGGTATTCTTCTATAGCTTGAATTTTATTATGAATATATATTATATGATTTTTAATCATCAAGGAGGTGCTGGTTTAAAAGTTTAATATTTAAAATTTTTAATTTAAATTTTTAAAATTCATTATACTTTCGCTGTGCATGTCCACCCTGAAATCCTACACTCTCTAGGTAGATTGGACAGTTCCTCCTCCAGTGGCCTTCAGCATCATAGTGGAAATATTTTTCTTTTGCTTCAGTCTTTTTTGGAACGTCCTTCTTTGAATTGCTCTCTTTCTTCTACTTCTTAGCAGATTTTATCTTCTTCTTCCAACTAGACTTTTTTTTTGGAAGAAGTCCGCTCCACAACGATAATAGTGCCCCTTGAACTCTTCAAGATTCTTTCTATAGTGACCAACATGTTGACCAGTTTGGGTATAATGCAATCAAGTTTGTTCATATAAAAATTTATAATAAATTAACTTTATGAATTCGTAAGGGATTGAAAGATCAAATCCATCTGCAATTCCTTTTGCATATCAAGCCCAAGCTTCCCGAGCTTCTTAATGTCTTTGATTACTACCATATAATACTCATAGACTGACTGCCCTTTGTGCATCTTCAAATTAAAGAGTCTCTTGGATATTTCGAAGTACGCTGTATGGCTCTGCTTATCATACAACTCTTATAGGTGAATGATCATAGCCCTGACAGTGGGCATATGCTCAAGCTGGCTCTGTAACTCATTTGACATAGATGTCAGTACATAGCATTTGACCTGACTGTCTTCATCCATCCACTTTTTATAAGCAGTTCTTTGCTCAGCAGTAGGATGGTTTGGTAATACTAAGGACTTTTGGTCGAGTATATGATCTTGTTTTTCAGAAGTCAGGATAATCTTGAGGTTTCTTAGCCAGTCTTTATAGTTTGTTCCGATCAAACGATTGGATTCAAGGATATGGGCTAGAGGATTAGAGGCTGAGATTGTTTAACTGCGAGAGTAGATATTCAAGTTAGATTTTTATATTTAAAAATTATATTTATGTTTAGAGACTTTATGATGCAAACAATGACTCCCACTAATTTTTTGGATCTCTCCACTCTTCAGGTGAAAAATGAAAATCCTAACACGACAAATGAATTTCTAGTGGGTGCCGCGGTCCCACCGATGCCATGTACCTTATCTAACAGTTATTGGTAACATGCACACCAATGTGTGAATAACTCTTTGCCTAGATGTTTCTCTAAGCATGTTGCAGGAGCTTGATCTCTAAGTATATGGACTCACCTAACAGTTATTGACCACACTGTTTAGTTAAGCCCAACCCACCATTCACAAGTAGGTGAAAGGCCATCATTGGGTCCCTCACCTAATAGTGATTGGGCCCAACCCTATCCTTATCCTGGAGTAACTCTTTGCTAACATGAGTGATTGCGTATTCTCGATGCAACTGAACCACTGTAACCAATCGAGAATAATCAACATCAGTAGCACACCCGCACATCTATAATAGTGGAAGACCTATGGACTTAATATTTATAGAGAGATTTAGATTTAAGTTTCATCTAATCAGTCATCATATGGCCAATCTAATTGACATAGGCTAAACCAAAATGTCAAGCAACCTTATTCAAGACTCAATCTTCCAAATTAGCCAAGTAAGTGGAGATCGAGGGGTCCCCCCGTTGCTTTCTTTAGACACCAATAAATTGATCAGATCAGCTAACAAAACTAATTAAATAACCACATCTTAATTACTTACCTTAGGCACCAATAGATTAATTGGTCCAAATAGGTTAGCTCAACCGAATCAGGCTTAAGCCGTCGAGCTAAATTAGGTCCTTAGGTTAATCGATTTTACATATGAAATTTAATCAATTTGATCAACAATAATTGTATGATCATATAACTTAATTGATCTAACCATAATTAATACTTAACTTGATTTGATCTATTACTTAATCAAATTAAACTCATAACGTTCAAATCAAAAATCTCAGATGCAATCTAATTACATGACCTAATTTTTGATTTTTTCATAATCAAAACCCTCATATATAAACAAAAATTTTATATTTCAAAATTAAATTTTAGATCTAAATTTTTTACATTAAAGATAAATTTTAAATGATAAAATTAATTTTTAGATTTAACATACAAACATATATCTCATGTATGTGTGTAAAATTCAGATCTAAACAAAATTTAGATCATAACATGGTATCATATATCTCATATATAAATTATGAATCATATTGAAAATAATTTTTTGACCTAAATATGCAATCATATATCTCATATATGTATCATAAATTAGGTCAAATAAAATTTTAGATTTATGCATGCATCTACATATCACATAATTATGAACTAGAAACTATTCTAGAAAAAAATTTAGATCTATACATACTTTCACATATCAACTATATATTTTAAAATTAAATATAAAATAAATTTTAAATTCAAAATATTCATCTATACATCTCATGTATCAGGAAAAAATTAGATTTTAAATTTTTTTTCAAAATATGTATGTCAATTTCATGCATATGAAACCCGTGACTCTGATACCACTGTTGGAATTTCAATATCGGGACATGCATGTATGTTTCAAAAAAAATTTTTCTAAACATCATTATAAAATAGAAGATTAAAATATCTTTTAATCTATATCATGCATGTATAAAATATAAAGCACTAGGATCTACTTCATTTGCTGAAATTGAATATATGTTGAAATTGAAATGTGATCAAATCACATGCCTGTTTCGCAAATTTTTTCTTCAAATCTAGATCTAGAAGAGAGTAGGCTCTCTTTTAGCCATACAAGTATCCGATCTCTATGGGTATCCACTCAAGATCAACTTGGAACGTCCTCTTTAATATTATTTTTTTTTCTAAGAAAAATTAACCTGCGAATCTGAATGAAGCCTGGATCGTAATCAACTCATTGATCTTTTCATTGATCTTCTTCTTCTTTTCTTCTCTTACTTTTTTTTTCTAATTATGGAGCAACCAGGGACTAAAAATCAGCAAGTAATAGGAGATGCCCAAACACCATTGGGCGTTGAAGATGGAGGATGCCCAAGGTATGGGCGTTGGATCTCCAAGGGAGAAGAAAGGGAGAAGAGAAAGAGGGGGCGTAGGCCCTTCAAGGGAGGCATGGGGTTTCTGGTTGAATTGCCTAGAGACTTTAGAAAAAGCTTCTTTAAATAGGCAAAAGGTTTGAATCCTTTTCAAAATCAAACAATCACTTAATACAACTCCTACTTACATTAGAAATCTTTATTCCTTTAGTTATTTGACTCCCTTTAGGATATCCTTTAGGTGACAACTATTGGAGCCTTTGCACCCACAAAAACACACCCAACATGGCACCCATGAGATGCCCCATAATGGTTTCACACTGAAGGAAAAACCACCTTTTTCCTGTGTAGGATCTTCCAGATTTCATCAAATCTGGGGTGGAATAAATTAAAAATTTTTATCCTATGCTATTTCAGATCTAATATCTATTAGATCTAATTTTATTAGTTGATATTTAAAATCTAAAATTAAATCTAAAACTATAAGAAATATAGACATACCTCAAGGGTAATCTAATTACCCTGTAGATGATCGCAGCACTGCCTGAGGTTCTGATGTAGCCACGCAAGCACCTGGCCTCTACCAGTATCCACTTAGGTAGGATCTAGAACATCTTCTCCTCATGATTCTATGCTCCAAAAATCAGATCAATATCTGATTTAAAAGTACTTCAGAACTCCTTCTGAAGTTGGAGCAGCAGCCTGTCGAAGATGTCTTGCAGCCTTCTGTTCCAGGCATCACCATGCCTTGTACCTTTGCCAGATGAATGTCCAACTTCTTGGATATGAAGAGGAGAGAAAGGAGAGCAGGGAGGATGTGGAGAAGAGGGGAGGGGGCAGCAGCTAATGGGTTTTTTTGCATAAAAAAAGTTCTATCTCGAAACCCTAGGTGCAACAGGATTTATATAGATCTTGTATGCTGCGTAGTGCCACATCATTCGACCAATCAAAAAATTCTAATAAATTCTGAAAAAATTTTGATTGGTGGAGTGATATCATCTGATCACATCAGATAAGAATCCCCATGCTCTTTCCTATGTTGGCACCAACATTGAATAAGCACAAATAAGGTGGCGCCAAAGAGTCCAAGTTTATCAGGACTCTTTGGTTCTTATCCATTTGGGGCACCCACTTAAATCCAATTGAGCTCACACCATAATCTGATTATGGTATCCAAATTGAAGTGGTTTGAACATGTGGATACTTCACAAAAATCCTTCAATGAATCCTCTTCAGTTTAAGACCCATATGTCAACTTTTGACAGATGTCCTAAAATAAAATTGGCAGGTGCTAGAAATTAGCAGGTGTTGTCTTAAATTCATCTCATGAATTAAGACAAGCCTTTTCTAAGCTGGACAAGTTTTAATTAGACTGAGAGAAATCTTTCCAAGGTTCTCTAGATGAGCCAAATCATATTTGGCTCAATAGAGACAGAAAAGATTACACGAGGAGAAAGTTAGGTTCAATCGAGTGCTAGCACGATTTTCTTGAACCTAATTAGATCTTATCCAAATCAATTGGGATAGCCCAATTGATGACATCCAGATCCTAATCCTTGTTTGTGTGTCTCAGTTAGGTTCAATTCTATATGGTAATGAGACATGTCATGATCTCATCATCGATATCATTGAAACTCTTTTCGATGGACCAGAACTCTTCTGATTCAGACAATTAGAATGATTGATCATCAAAATCATTCTAATTGCTCCCAAAATCCACCAGTGACACCTAGCAGTACATGGTGGCAATCCATCAGAACTGAAGATGAACCTCTTGGTGCAGCTACCTGTGTGATTGAGTTCCTCTATCATGAGTTTCGACTGAATTAGGGTTAAGGTGAACTCGTCAAACCCAATATCAGTCATATGAATCAATCGATCGATCCGAGTTCGATGTGAAATCCAATGGAAAACTTTTTTCCATTATTTCACTCTACCATGGCCATGAACTTAAGGACTCAATCTTTCGATCATCATAGGACTACTCCTCTCATCTACCGATGTTGATAGATCCCATCTTGGTGCGATCTGGTTCCTATAATGGATATGCTACAGCCAACATGCACCTCAAGGTTCTGAATGGCTAGGAGATCGAGTTATGGTGTAGTCAAACTATAACACACTCAAGGTGAACCATCGATGCACCTCAAGTCAAAGAACTAGACACACAACTACAGCATCGAGCTAGTCATCGACGAGAAGGTAGACTTCCTTATGACTGCTCGAGGAGGTCACGCTCAGTACTCTCGTTCTCAACGAACACCTGTACTCTCGCTTCGGTGTCTCTACACCGTAGACTCAAAACTCATCTATCCTATGGAAGCGATCGTACACCAACCTTTCAGATCGATCACCATCCTCGTGATGATCTTATGATCAGGAGCAGTTTATGAGTTAGTTATGTAAATTCATGTCTTAAATTTTTAACTCTTGAAAATATGAATTAACATTCCCACTAACTCAAAGGATATATCACAGACACAATGTACATAATGTGATAGAAGAATAACCCTTTTATTCATTTATAGTCAAAATTATAAATTTATTCTTAGATTTGTACAGGAATGTGTCAGCCGATCTGGCATCTAGGGCACACATCTAACAAACTCCCACTTGACCTAATGCCAATTGGCTACATATCTAAGTCCCATCTTCTCAAGGTGGGCTTCAATCTTCTGTGGCCCAATGGCTTAGTTAGCAGGTCTGTCACATTGTCTGTGGAGTTGACTCTCTTGACCTCAACATAACCTTTTTCGAGGTAATCACGGATCAGATGGAATCACCGCTCGATGTGCTTGGACTTCTGGTGAGACCTTAGCTCTTTAGCTAGGGCTATGGCACCATTATTGTCACAGCAAAGAGGGATGGCATCCGATGACATCACTCCAAGCTCTGTGGTAAATTTTTGTACCAGAATGCCTCCTTTGTAGCTTCTGATGCGGCAATATACTCTGCCTCCATGGTGGAATCTGCAATTACCATTTGCTTGAAATTCTTCCAGCTAACTGCACCACCATTGTAAATGAACAAACTCTCAGATGTCGACTTTCGATCATCTATATCAAACATAAAGTCTGAGTCTGTAAATCCCTGAATCTGGAGTTCTCCATTTTCAAAGACTAGAAACATATCCTTAGTCCTTCTCAAGTACTTAAGGATACATTTCACAGAAGTCCAGTGCTCTTTGTCTGGATTCGACTGATATCTGCTTGTGACACTCACAGCATGGGCTATATCAGGTCGTGTACATAGCATGGCATACATGAGGCTCCTTATTGTCGAAGCATAAGGGATCTTGCTCATGCGTTCAATCTCCTCAGGTGTGCTAGGGCACATCTTCTTGGAGAGATGAATGCCATGTCTAAAAGATAATAAACCTCTTTTGGAGTTATCCATACTAAACCTTTTTAGCACCTCCTCTATGTACATCTTCTGTGAAAGTCCCAGCATCCTATTTGGTCTATCTCTATAGACCTTAATACCCAGTATAAAGGATGCCTCTCCTAGATCTTTCATAGAGAACTCCTTAGACAACCATACTTTGACTGAGATCAACATGGGAATGTCATTCCCCAATTAGGAGAATGTCATCCATGTACAATACGAGGAAGACAACTACGCTCCCACTGACCTTTTTGAACACACATGGTTCCTCCTCGTTCTTGATGAAACCAAATATTTTGATCACATCATTGAAATGAGTATTCCAACTCTGAGATACTTGCTTAAGTCCATAAATGGATCTTTGCAGTTTGCAGACCTTGTGATCATCATCACTGGATGTGAAACCAAGCGACTGTTCTATATAGATATATTCCTCAAGATATCCATTTAAGAATGTCGTTTTCACGTCCATCTACCATATTTCATAATCAAAATAGGCTGCAACAACAAGCAATGTGCGGATGGATTTTAGCATGGCTACAGGCGAGAAGGTATCCTGATAGTCAATATCTTCGCACTAACTATAACCTTTCGCTATGAGCTTAGCCTTGAATGTCTCCACATTCCCATCTGCACCTATCTTTCTCCTGAAGATCCATTTATACCCAATAGGTACAATAACTTCAGGTGGATCTACCAAGGTCCAGACTTGGTTTGAGTGCATCGAGTCAATTTCTGATCTCATTGCCTCTAACCATTTCTTAGAGTCGATATCTGATATTGTCTCGTCATAGATCTTGAGATCATCACCATGAACCCCATTTCTCATGAGAAATATTTTCTCTACATCCTCTTGTATGGTACCTAAGTACCTTTCAGGAGGATGAAAAACCCTAGTCGATCTACGAGGTGGAAGAGGTTGTGTTAGGACTGGTTCTGATTGATTAGGTTCCTTAGGTTCTTTAGCTCGTTGCTCTTGAGAGACATTCTCCTTGAGCTTAATTATTCTTCCGATGCCACCATCTTGAATAAACTATTTTTTAAGATATTTTAACTCAAGTTTTGCTCTGATTTTTTGCTTGAAAACTATAAAAAAATATGCATTAATTTTTTTAAAAATTTTTCATCATTTTGGTGCTTAAATTACTCAATTAAATTAATATCTATTTATCATAAATATGCTTTAATTTTATTTTTTTTCAAAATTATTTATTTTTGCAAAAAAATTTAATTTATTCATAAAATTAGGTTTTTAAGAAGATGTTAGCACCATAAATTATCAAAAATATCTTCAATAAATATAAAAATATACCATTTATCAAAATTCAGTATATGTATAAGGACATATAGACTGTCAATGATATGCTGATTCATCTGTAACAGTTGTGAGATGATCAGAGTCGCATAGTGCATGAGATGCATGATGGGCAGTTTGTCCATGATCGATGATCAAAGACATTGAAGAGCTTGAAAGGCTCAACATGACCATACATAAGAAATTACTAATAGATTTGATCTTGTAATTTTTGATTCATATGGATAGTTTATGAAACTATTATATAAATAAATATTATAGTACCATAACTGAATTGGTCGATATGCTGGTAACTAGGGAACCTTGAAAAGTTTAGAGGTACAAACCTGGAGAACCTAAAGAAATATTTACATGCCTTTGGAAGGCATGTCGAATTGCTCAAAATTGATCCTATGATTTTTTTTTCTTTTTCATTAGACTCTAGTGCATATTATGCACTTTAATATAAGGTCTAAGAAAGGAAGAGGACTAAGGAAAGGTGAAGTGACTCTTTTGAGTTAGCAATGGTGCAAAAGTTATACTAGACCATGGGCACCTAATCTTGATGATTACCGTTTGCATTTAATTTTTATCATTTACATGGTGATGCATTTGTAAAAAAATATTTAAGAAAATAGTGAATGCCCTTGGATCTAACAGATCCAAATCCAAATAATGTAAAGTATACAAATGGTTCTTTTGGCTAGGTCATGTATGAGAAGAAATGATTTACCGACTAGAGAAAATGAGCTTTTGGACTCATTGACTATTAAGTCATATCTAGTCTGTGAATCATCTCTTTGAAGATTAATGACTAAACTATCCTTTATGGGTTAGAAGAATAAGACCACTAAAATACTTATTCTAGTACTCATACGATGTGTACGGCCCATTTGATGAGCCAGACTAGGAGGTTATCACTACTTCATTACCTTTATCGATGAGCAGTCATGGTATCGGTGTGTATGTGAGATACAAATCTAAAAGATTTTGAAAGGTTCAAGAATTCAGATATGAAGTAGAAAAGATAAATTAAAAAAACCCTAAAGGTACTTTGATTAGATCGAAGATGTAATACCAAATTAGAGAATTTATCAATTATCTAAAAAGAATGGCATAATTTCATGATAGAATTCTCCTTGTACACCTTAGCTCAACGGTGTATAGGTGAGGAGCAATGATGCTATATGAGATATGGTCTGATCCATCATGAATATCTTTAATTTAACTATTACTTTTTAAGAAAAAAATTTAATTTTTAAAATTTAAATTAAATTTTCTTTAAAGTTGGTTTCACCACACCATATGAGATATGAAATGGTGGACAAGTTAGAGGAAAGGTCTGTGAAGAGCTCGTTTATAAGGCATCCCAAAAGATGTTTGAGATATCACTTTCTCTTTCCAGTAGTTCACAATATGATTGTGAGCAATCATACTATTTTCTTAGAAACAGTGGGAGGATGAACTCAAAGAGAAATCTCTAAAGAACAATGAGTCACAAGACCTATACAATCTATTTAAGATGAGCCAGTATATATAGTACTTTCTCCACCTCATAGATCTAGTAGGATCTCCTATCCTTTAGAAAGATACTTGGTATTCTTACAAAGGATTCAGAGAAAGTATTTCTCGAGGGAGATTGGAAACATAGGGATGATCTCAAAAACCTACAACGATGTGATATGAGGAATCATGTAGTTACATGAAGATCGTGGGAGGGTCCCATACTGACATCGGTTATGATGTGGTTACATATAGAATTTTCTTTTCAAAGACTTAGGTCAAACATTCTGAAAATAAAAGGTCTATAGAGATGGATCCTAAAAGGATGTTTGGTTTTCACAGATAAGTACATAGAAGAGGTGCTGAAAGGGTTCGGCATTGAAACCTCCAAGAAGGATCTATTATCCTCTTAGGCATAGGTGTATGCCATGCTATGTACTCGACTTGGTATATCTTATTGTGAAAGTCACGAGCAGATATTAGTTGAATCTAGGATATGAGCATTGGATTGCTGTGAAAATGTCTCTAAATTTTTGAGAAGCACTAAAAGATTATTCCTTATCTTTGAAGAAGGGTTAAAGCTAAGAGTGAGAGGATACACTAATGCTGATGGTAGAATGTCTACATCAGTATGTATTCTTAAGTTATATTGGTTTGGTATGTTGGAATGGTTCCAAGCAATCGACCAATGAAAGTTGAATATGATGTAGATGTGCAGGACATGTTCTGGTTCTTATGATAGTTATGAAACTAGATGTCATACTATTAGATGCTATGTTATTATACTGCAAAGATAATGGTTCATAGCCTTCCCTAAGGAGCCAAGGTCTCACCAGAAGTCCATGCACATAGAGTAAGGATATACATGATTACCTCAAGTAGAAATACATTGAGATAAGGAGAGTAAACTCCACATAGAATGTAGTAGGCCCAAGTCACTTAGCTAGCTAAATACTAAAGCCTATTTTTAGAAGATGGGGCTCAGGTATATGGCAGATTGACTTTAGTGCAAGTGAGATTTTATTAGATGTGTGCCCTAGAAGCCAATCCTGGCTGACATATACTTTTCTCTAAGGCATATTTTATACTTGATGGGCAGTCCTTGTAACCAATCATATCTTATGTGTCCATGATTTATTTTAAAAATTAATAAAGATGATTTTGTATATCCTCAAGATGTTGAGAATTTGAGACATACATCATTAGTGGTTAATTTCTAAATGCTTTCGATCGAAGGATCGTCACAGAGGACAGTGATCAATCCATTCGAGATCGATGCATGGATCACCTTCTTTTAGGGCAGATGAGTCTCGAGTCTATGGTGTAGAAACACTGGAGTGAGAGTGCAGGTGGTTGTTAGAGAATAACTTACACTGAGCGTGACCAACATGAGAAATCACTTGGTGTCTACTTACTCGTCAGTGGTCTTCTCAATGCTACAGTGGTGTGACTGATCCTTTGACTTGTGATTTTTTGGCTGTTCACAGCGAGGCTACTTAGTTTGACTACATGTTCTCTTGGTCCCTAGTCATATGGGTCCTTGCTGTGTATGTTGGCTATATAGGTTCAAGTTCACTATTTGGAGTAGGATGCACCTAGATGAAATCTATCGATCTTGATAGATAAGAAGTCCTATGCAATTCGTAAGACTGAGTTCAGAAAATCTTTGACTAGAATAAGTGTGAATACTGAAAAAAAGTTTTCATAGGATTCACAAATAAACTCAAGTCGAGCCAATCTAGCATATGACTGACGATGAGGTTTAATGAGTTCTCCATGACCTCTATCAAGTCAGGACTCTCGATAGAGGGATTGTATCACACGATAACTGCACCTAGGAGTTTATTTTTTTATTCTACTGGATTATCATTACATGTTACTAGATGTCACTGGTGGATTGTGAGAACTCACTAAGATCATTTTCGGATAAACGATCTTTGTTGAGGTGAGTTGGAATCATTTTAGCCCATCGAAAAGAGTTTCAATGATATTGTGATAAAGATCATGGTATGTCTCACTACCAGATAGAATAGAACCTGAGAAGTCACACACAAAAGAAGCTTGACCTGATCAATGGCTTGGATCATATTCAAATTATCAATCGGATTAATAGTTTGAATTTTAGAAATTGCTAATTTGTAAGCGTTACAATTTTGGCAGCTGCTAATTGTTAGTGCAGGGACTTAGTTGTAAATGTTGTAATTTTTTTGAGACTGATTAAATTATAAATTAAGTTTTAATTAATTTAAATCAGATTTAATTTAATTAGACTCAATTTAATTTAATATTAATTGGGTTCAATTATCGAAATCAGATTTGGATTTCAGGCTTGATTGGATCAAGCTTTACAGTCTTTTCAAATTCGGCTCATTTTGAACTCGATTTGAATCTGATTAAGACCCAACTTGAATCAGAAGAATCATGACTCAGAGAGCTCAAGTCTTCTAAGACTCTCTTTCTAAAAATTATGCCAAGAAGGAAAGAGGGGCATTATTTTTTACATCCTTTTCTTCTCATGCACGTGAAAGGCTATTGGTGCCCCACCTTATATGAAACTCTTTTTTATCCAAATTTTTTTCTATTTAAATTTAATTCAAAATAGGATAGAAATCTCTCTGATTGGAATATGGAAGATTAATTTTATGTGACAAAAAAATTTGGAGAATGTGGGACATGCGCTTATTGTGAGGAGATTTCTTTCTTACAATATATCCTTATCTCAATGCCCTTCTATCCCTTTGATTTGGATTTAAAATCTAGGATCAAATGGGATTTGACCTTTTAAGGCATTAAAAAGTGGTTTTGTGAGTGAAAAAAATAAATATGGTGCGACAAAAGAAGAGTGGGCGTGAGGCTTTTGACGTGAGAGATGTGTGGGTCTTCTTTCTTACATCATCTCTTCTTCCCTACACCTCTTCCTCCCTTCTCCACTTCATGTCCATGCCCAGATCTGATAGAGATTAGATCTAAGAAGAGAAAAAAGAGAGAAAAAGAGAAAAAAAAAAGGGTTCTTCTTCTCTTCATGGTATTCTATTCAAATCCCAACGGATCTGTGCAAAAGAGTTCGCGCAGTGATCATCTTCTTCAAGATCTAGAAGAAGAGATCGAGATCTGCAAGGTGCTAGCACACCGATGATCTTGATACTCTAATCAGGTGGCTCCATGTGGATACCAGTAGAGGTCAGGCGCATGTGCGGGTACGATCAGAACTCGAGACATCCACAGGATCCAAGGTATGGAGATCTCCATTTGATTTTTTTAATTATTTATTTTTTTATTTCAGATTTCAGATCATGATTACAAGTTTGTATCAAGATCCTTGCTATAATTTTTAGATCAGATCTGGTACATAAATGAATTAAAAATATTTTAATTTATTTATTTTCGCTACTTAGATCTTTAGAAAAAATTTTGAACTTTACATACGAAACCATAGCAGTTTTCTAATACCAGTGTGTCCTAGGTCTAACACATACTGATGTATGCAAACCTATGAACATAAATGCCAGAGGAGGATACTACTACTTTATTATATTTACAAACGACCTATCAAGGTATGGGTATATCTATCTTATGAAGCATGAGTCAGAATCATTTGAAATATTCAAACGATTCCATGTCGAAGTAGAAAAATAAACTGAGAAGAGTATTAAGATCCTTCGGTCAGACTAAGGAGGTGAATACCTTACTAGTGAGTTTCTGACATATCTAGAAGAGAATGAGATTCTCTCACAGTTGATCCCTCTTGGAACACCATAATATAACGGAGTGTCGGAGAGGAGAAATCGAATCTTATTAGACATGATCCAATCCATGATGGGCTTTGCGAGTCTGCCAATCTCTTTTTAGAGATATGCTCTAGAAACTGTCTCTATATTCTGAATAAGGTGCTCAGCAAGTCTGTCGATAAAACTCTATATGAGATATGAACTGGGCGTAAGTCGGTGCTCTCATATCTTAGGATTTGGGGGTGTCCAGCTTATGTCAAGTGTTTAAAGACAGATAAGCATGGATCAAAATCCGACAGATGCTTGTTCGTAGGATATCCAAAGAAAACTAAAGGGTACTACTTATACCTTGCTACAGAGCAAAAGGTATTTGTCAGCAGTCGGACAGTCTTTTTGAAAAAAGAGTTCCTTAATGAAGGAGCTAATACCTGTAAAATTAAACTTGATGAAGTTCATAAGGTGAAAGGACCGACACACATAGAATTGAATTTGATTGGTAAATCAAATCGGAGCCAGTAGAGGTGCCATTAAGGAGATCTGGTAGAGTACCATATTAATCAGACAGATATTATGATTTTTTGGTCCGAGACAGTGACCCCATCAAACTTGATGAGAATGATGAGGATCCGATCATCAATATGGAGGCCATGCAAAGGCCCGACTCACAGAAATGGCTTGAGAACATAAAATTCGAGATGGAGTCCATGGAGATCAATGGTGTATGGACACTAGCTAATCTGTCTGAAGGGATAAAACCCATAAGGTATCAATAGATTTTTTTAAAAAAAAAAGAGGAGCTAATGGGAAGGTAGAGATCTTTAAAGCCCATCTAGTTGTCAAGGGTTAACGTCAGTGTTATGGTATTGACTATGATGAGATGTTCTCTCCTATGGTAATGCTCAAGTCCATCTGAATTATGCTTGCTATCGCTGCATACTTAGATTATGAGATCTGACAGATGAATGTCAAAATTGCTTTCCCTAATAGGAAGCTGGAAGAAGAGATGTATATGATACAATCTGAAGGATTCACATCCACAAATAAGTCGAAAGTGTGCAAGCTAAAAAGGTCTATTTATGGACTTAAGCAGGCATCTAGGAGTTGGAATATGCATTTTGATAAAGTGATCAAAATATATGACTTTATTAGGAATGGAGAAGAGCCTTGCATCTATAAGTGGACTTTCGATTCTGTAGTCATCTTCTTTGTGCTGTATGTAGATGACATACTGTTACTAGAAAATGACATCTCGGCTTTATAGGATGTGAAGCTATGGTTATCATCACAATTCTCCATGAAAAACTTGAGAGAAGCATCTTACATCATTAGGATGAAGATCTATGGGGATAGATCTAGAAAGTTGCTTGGATTGTCCAAAACCATATACATCGACATCCTGTTGAAGCAGTTCAACATGGATAATTTTAAGAAAGGCTATCTTCCAATAGGCCATGGAATTACTCTTTCTAAGAAAGATTGTCCGACAACTCCTGAGGAGAGAGAGTGTATAAGTAGAATACCAAATGCTTCGACAGTGGGATCTATCATGTACGCTATGATATGTATGAGGTCGGATGTGTTCTATTCACTAGGGGTAGTAAGTAGGTACTAGTCTGATTTGGATGAGAAGCATTGGAAGATTGTGAAAGTAATTCTTAAGTATTTAAGAAATACTAAAGATCAATGGGTTATCTATGGAGACACTGACCTAAAACTTGTGAGATATACAGATTTCAGTTTCTAGTCAGATTGTGATGATAATAGAAGTGTGTCAGGCTACGTATTTATCTTGAATGGAGGAGTTGTTTGCTGAAAAAATTTCAAGCAACATATTGTGATCGATTCTATATATGAAGTGGAATACATTGTTGCATCGGATGCTGCAAAGAAGATAGTGTAGTTGTGGAAGTTCATCAGCGAGCTGGAAGTTACACCTTCCATTGATGGCCTTGTATTGCTGTATTATGACAGCTTCAGTGCCATAGCTCAAGCGAAAGAACCCAAGTCGCACCATCGCACTAAGCATGTTCTGTGCTGCTATCACCTGGTGTGAGAGATCGTGAACCGTGATGACATCGAGCTTCAAAAGATCGATGGAAAGGACAACATAGCCGACCCCTTCACTAAAGCTCTCAGGATCAAAGAGTTCGATGATTTCAAATGAAAGATGAGCATAAGATACTACCCCGATTGACTTTAGTCCAAGTAAGAGTTGTTGAAAATTGTGTCATAAAATCAATCATGTGACAATTGAGTTCATCTTTATATATGAATTATTAATTATTAAATAAAAATTATTCTGGTATTTTTCATCATAAAGTTACATCTTTCTTGAACTCTTGTACTGTGATGAAGTTCTTAGAACTATGCTAGTATGCAATAAAGAGAAGATTTATCGTATAGTTCTTAAACATGTTCATGACTAAATGATATGTCATTACAGAATGATGACATTTATCGAGTGGAGGTCATTGTGTGCTATATGGGTTGGTTGTCCTCTTAACCAAGGAGTGTGGTGACACTGGTATGGTATATAGGTGAGATGTAGAGATACATCGTCACTGAACAAGTGACTCATCTATTGAGCATTCTGCTGTTAAGAACTATTCATGAAATATATGGGTATAAGTATCTTTCAGACTTGAGATCACTATAGTGACTTGCAAGCGACTCACTGTGCTTTGGTGCCAGACTATCTAGATTTCTAATGCAGTGACGGAAGGCTATTGGGTACAGTCAAGTACTTGCAAAATTTATGTATGGATCAAGATGAGATTGACCCCTCCAGATTATTGGAGTTGATGTATCACTATATTTTAATTTAGTAAAATCTTAACTAAGATAATCTATGAGATAGATTTGAAAGGTTAAAATATAATGCGGATGAAGCAATTTTGTTTGACAGTTAACCTGAGACTATCCTAGAGCATTTAGAGTCAAAAGGATAAATTATGCGATAACCATGTGTATAAGTTTTGAAATATTTTTTTACAATAATTAGACCTATCTGGACGTCGAAAACCATTGTTAGATGGTATCTCGATTAGTGCAAGAATTAGTTCCTGTGCTACCAGCTTAGTGTTTGAATCTATTGAGTCACACACATAAGTCAGACAAAGTAAGAAGGAATTGACTTATATTTATATGTCTAATTTGGAAGTACTTGACTTGATTGAACATATAAGCTAACTTAATTGAGAATTAAGTTATAGGTCAAATGGGATTGAAGAATTGACTATATTTAGCAAGCACTACATATGAGGTTCAGATTTGATCTCAGAGATGAATAGTTTCTGATCAATGATACATGGAGCATATGAAAGATTAAATTTAAATACTAATTAATTTTAGATTAGATCTGAATTAATTAGACTTAATTGAGTCTAAAATTTAAGTTAGACTTGGTACAAAAATCCTAAAGAGTTTGGGATTGACAGCCTTTCGAAATTATTTTGAACCAGCTTCAAATTAGATTCGAATTGGATCCATTTTTTATGAGATATGAGTATTCCAACTTGCACTAGGATTCTCCTCTATTAGGCCGACCAACACCTGGAGCTTTGCTCATTTAGGGCATCCCATGTGGGTGAGGGAGTGGGTATAAATTGATTGTCATATGTGATAGCAATTTTATCTCATGTAGGAATCCTTCTTTCATGAGTATTGGACTGATTCAAATCAGATTTGAGTTAAGACTCCTATACTTATTGGGTCATGAGAATCATCTATAAATAGAGAGGATCTCTACCTATGGATACATAGCAAATAAATCAGATTGAGAGAAGAGAAAAAGAGAGAGAGAAGTGTGAGAAGAGAGAGAGGTCCCTTCTTCCCCCTTGGCCTCTCCCCTTGTTGCCGCCCCTCTTCCCTTAGGCATGGATCTTATTTGGGCATCTCACCTACTGGTGTGAGGTGTCACACTAGTATATCTCCTCTCTCGTTTGATTGGATTGTGAAGGCAATTGGATTAGAGTTCATCTTACTTTTCTGCAGCATCTGACGTGCATGCGAAGTAGAGGGTCTGCACATCTAAGCCTCTGCGAAGATTTATATCAGATAATTTGAGATTTAATCTCAATTTTACTGCTAATCAGGTAAAGATTTGTTCTTTAATCATGTAGGTGAATAGAAAAATTTTAGATGCAACCTGGGCCTTCCGAGGAGAAACAATTTCTTTTCCTTCACTAGTAAGGGATTGAAGGATCAAATCCATCTGCTATTCCTTTTGCATATCAAGTCTGAGCTTTTCAAACTCCTCAATATCCTTAATCACTATCATATAGTGCTCATGGACTGACTATCCTTCATGAATCTTCAAATTGAAGAGTCTCTTGGACACTTTGATGTACGCTGTATAGTTCTGCTCACCATACAACTCTTATATGTGAGTGATCATAGCCCTGATAGTGGGTATATGCTCATGCTGGCTCTGTAACTCATTTGTCATGGATGCTAGCACATAGCATTTGACCCTACTATTTTCATCCATCCACTTTTCAAAAGTAGTTCTTTATTCTGTAGTAGGATGGTTTGGTAACACTAGGGGTTCTTGATCTAGTACATGACCTAATTTTTCAAAAGTCAGGATAATTCTGAGATTTCTTAGCTAGTCTTTATAGTTTGTTCTGATCGAACGATTGAATTCAAGGATGCGGGCTAGAGGATTTGATGTTGATATTATTTAATTACGAGAGTAGAGATTCAAGTTGGACTTTGGTACTTTAAATTTATATTTGCTCTAGGGACTTTAAGATGCAAACAATGACTTCCATTAATTTTTTGGATCCCTCTCTCCACTCCCTGAATAGAAAACAAAAATTCGGACATGATAACTGGATTCCTAATGGGTGGTGCGGTTCCATCGATATCATGTACCTTACCTAATAGTTATTGGTAACATGCACACTGATGCGTGGACAACTCTTTGCCCAGATACTTTTCTAAACATATTGTAGTGACTTAGTCTCTAAGTCATGTGAGCTCACCTAACAATTATTGACCATACTTCTTAGTTAAGCCTGACCCACCATTCACAAGCAGGTGCAAGGCCGTCATTGGGTTCTTCACCTAACAGTTATTGGACCCAACCCCATTCTTACCCTGGAGCAACTCTTTGCTAATAGAGTGGTTGTGTGTTTCTGGTGCAACTGAACCACTGTGACCAATCGAAAATAATCAACACCAGTAACATGCCCGCATATCTACAACAGTGGAAGACCTATGGACTTAATATTTATGAAGAGATTTAGATTTAGGTCTCATCTAATTACTCATCATATGACCAATCTAATTGACATGGGCTAAATCAAACCGTCAAGCAATCTTATTCAAAACTCAATCTTTCAAAATGATCAAATAAGTAGAGATCGATGGGGGTCTCTCCATTGCTTTTCTTAGATACCAATAAATTGATTAGATCAGTAAATAGAATTAATTAAATAACCATCTTTTGATTACTTGTCTTAGACACCAATAGGTCAATTGATCTAAATAGGTTAGCTTAGGTGAATCAGGATCAAGCCATTGAGCTGAATTAGATCCTTAGGTTAATCGATTCTATATATGAAGTTTAATTGATTTGATCAACAATAATTGTATGATCTTATAACTTAATTGACCTAATTCTAATCAACACTTGACTCAGTTTGATCAATTAATCAAATTAGATTCATTATATTCAAATCAAAAATCCTAATGCAATCTAATTACATGACCTAATTTTTGATTTTCCCATGATCAAAATCCTCATGCATAAATATAAATTTTAGATTTCAAAACTAAATTTTAGATCTAAATTTTTTGCATGAAGGATAAATTTTAAATCATGAAACTAATTTTCAGATTTGACATTCAAGCATATATCTTATATATGTATGTAAAATTCAAATCTAAATAAAAATTCAGATCATAACATGATGTCATATATCTCATATACAAATCATGAATCATATTGATAATAATTTTTAGATCTAAATATTAATCACATATCTCATATATGAATCATAAATCAGATCAAATTAAGTTTCAGATTTATGCATGCATCTACATATCACATAAATATGAACTAAAAATCATTCTAGAACAAAATTTAGATCTATATATACTTTCACATATCAACTATATGATCTAAAAATTAAATCTAAAATAAATTTTAGATTTAAAACAATCATCTATACATCTTATGTATCAAGAAAAATCAAATTTTAATTTTTTTTTTAAAATATGTATGTCAATTTTATGCATATAAAACATGTGGCTTTGATACCACTATTGAAATTTGGTGTCAGGACATGCATGTATGTTTCAAAAATTTTTTTCTAAATAATGCAGTGGAATATAAGATTAAAATATTTTTTAATCTATATCATGCATATATAAAATATAGAATATTAGAATCTACTTCATATGTTGAAATTGAAAACATGCTAAATTTTATGCTAAAATTGAATATGCAATCGGATCCCATACCTATTTTGCAAATTCATTCTTCAAATTTGAATCTCGAAGAGAGTAGGTTCTCCCTTAGCTATGCAAGTGTCTGGTCTCTACGAGTATCCACTCAGGATCAGCCTGAAACAGCCCTCTTTGGTATTAGTTTTTCTGCTCTAAGAAAAATCAGCTTGCGAATCTGAACGAAATCTGGATCACGATCAACTCTTTGATTCTTTTCTTGATTTTCTTCTTCTCTTCTTCTCTTACTTTGATTATGAAGCAATCAAGGTCTAAAAATTAGCAAGCAAAAGGGCACCCAAACACCTTTTGGATGTGGAGAAGTGGGATGCCCAAACTCCTTGGGCATTAGATCTTCAAAGGAGAAGAGAAAGAAGGCATGGAGACATTCTAAGGGAGATGTGGGGTGATGAAATTTAGTACTTAGGAGCCTTAGGGAAGGCTCCTTTAAATAGGCATAAGATTTGAATCCTATTCAAAACCAAACAATGACTTAATATAAGTCCTACTTATATTAAGAATCTTTAATCTTTTAATTATTTGACTCCCTTTAGGAGATCCTTTTGGAACCAACTATTGGAGCCCTTGCACCCATAAATACACACACCACATGAGGCCTAGGGGATGCCCCATGCTAGTCCCACATGCCCTCTAATGGGTGGGCATGCCCCACTAGATCAAATCAAGTGGCGCCCAATCAAAACTATCAAGAAAATTGATTAAGGGTTTGAACTCTTAATTTGTTTGATCCAAAATCTTAGGCATCCAACAATTAAAACCCAATGAATCTAATTCATTTAGATTATTAGCAAATAATTAAATTTAAATTAATTTTATTAAATAAGAAATTCAAATGCAAAGAAAAAATTTGGTTCAACCATGTGCTAGTAAGGTTATCCTGAACCCAATAGAATTTTTTTTAAATCCAATTGAGACTTCATAAGCCCAATTACTTATTCTAGGTCAATCCCTTTGTTGTGTTATCCCATTTATTTAATTCTATCTAGTAGTGAGATATACAATGATCCTTATCATAGTATCATTGAAACTCTTTTCAATGGGTCGAAATAGTTTCACTCTAACTCATCAAAGATTATCGATCCTGAGCAATGCTAATGAGCTCTTACCATCCACTAATGACACCTAGCAATATGTAGTGACAACCTAGTAGAACCAAAAAAGAACCTCAAGATGTAGTTCACATATAATTCAGTCCCTCTATCATGAGTTCTAACTAGATAGTAGGTCATGGATAAATCATCAAACCTCATCATCAGTCATATGATAGATTCGATCAGGCCAAATCCAATTGTGATTCTCATAAAAATCCCTTTTCATCAATCACACTGCTATGGCTCAGACTCTCAAACTTAGCCTTTCAAATTTTATAGGACTACTCTCCATCAAGATCGATAGATTTTATCTAGATGCATACCCTATCCTACAGTGGACCAACTATCACCAACATCCACTACAAGAACTCATTGAGATCATGTTTATGTGTCAGTCAAACTCCAATAGTCTCACTACGAACAGTCGTACCATCCCAGATCAAAGGATCATTCACATAACTACAGCATCAAGAGAATCACTGACGATCGATTAGAAATTCAAATAATCTTTTGTATGATCATGCACAGTACTAATTATTCTCTAACAACTATCTACACTCGTCACTCAATGTCTCTATACTATAGATCAAAGACTCATCCATCCCAAAGAAAGTGATCTATGCATCGGTCTATCCAAATCGATCACGATCCTCATGATGATTCTATGATCGAAAATATTTAAGAATTATATACATATCTCTAATTCTCAAAGATTAGAAATTATATACATATCTCTAATTCTCAATACTTTGAGAATATGTATCGAAATATTAATTTCATGGATGATTCAAGGGCACATCATACTTAAATGAAATCAAACTTACCCTATATTTATCAAATCAATAAATTAAGTACAAAAATGTATCTTAAATTTATTACAATGTGTCAGCCATATTAGCTTCAAGGATATACATCTAACATCATCTACATATAGTACAAAAAAATGACTACAAAATTATTAGTCCATTTGTAGACGCAAGACACTTCTCTGTTCTTAACGAAGTTATATATTTTGATCACCTTATCAAAATGTATGTTCCAACTTCTAGATGCCTGCTTCAATCCATAGATGGATCTATTTAGTTTGCACACCTTAGATTCATCTATGGATGTGAACCCTTCAGGTTGTATTATATACACCTTTTCTTCCAGCTCCCTATTAAGGAAAGCAATTTTGAAATCTATTTGTCAGATCTCATAATCTAAGTATGCTGCTATTGAAAGCAAAATCCAGATGGACTTAAGCAATACCACAGGTGAGAACGTCTCCTCATAGTCAATACCATAATATTGATGGTAATCCTTGACAATTAGACAGGCTTTATAGGTCTCCACCTTCCCATCTACTTCTCTTTTTCTTTTGAAAATCCACTTACATCCTATAGATTTTGTCCCTTTGGGTGGATCAACTAGTGTCCACACACTATTGATCTTCATAGATTCCATCTCAAATTTCATGACCTTAAGCCACTTCTGAGAGTCGGACCTTTGCATGGCTTCCATATAGGTGATCAGATCTTCATCATTCTCATCTAGTTCGATAGGATCACCATCTTGGATCAAAAAATCATAGTATCTATCCGATTGATATGGTACTCTATCAGATTTTCTTAATGGTGCCTCTACAGACTCTGGATTTGATTCTCCAATCCAATCTGATTTGTATGTGCCGATTCTTCTACCTCATGAACTTCACCAAGTTCAATTTTGCTAGCATTAGTTTCTTCTCCAAGAAACTCTTTTTTTAAAAAGATTGCTCTGTTGCTAACGAACACCTTTTATTCTTTAGCAAGTTAGAAGTAGTATCCTTTAATTTTCTTTGGGTACCCTACAAATAAGTATTTATCAAACTTTGGTCCAAGCTTACTTATCTTTAAATGTTTGACATAAACTAGACACCCCCAAATCCTAAGATGTGAGAGTACCGACCTATACCCTATTCATATCTCATATGAAGTTTTATCGACAGACTTACTCGAAATCTTATTAAGTATACAGCAAGCAGTTTCAAAAGTGTATCCCCAAAAGAAGATTGATAGATTTGTAAACCCCATCATGGATCTGTTGGGAATAGTGTCCCAAAGCCAATCGTCAGCCTGTTGACGGTTGTGCTCATTTTTTATATTTGTACATTATGAATTAATAAAAATTATTTTGGTATTTTTCATCACAAAATATTTTATCTTCTAATGAACTCTAATGTTGTGGTGAAGTCTTTAGGACTATTTAGACTCGACAAAGGAGGATTTGTCGTTTAGTCCTTAAATCTGTTCGCGACCAAATGATACATTGTTACCAAGGACGACAACGTTTATCAAACATAGGTCGTTGTGTGCCATATAGGTTGGTTGTCCTCTTAACCAATGAGTTTGGAGATACTGGTATGGCATACAGGTGAGATGTAAGGGTACATCTGCACTGAATGTGATCGACTCCGGAGCTATTTCTGCTGTCAAGATTTGCTCCGATGGAATATGGGTATAAATATCCCTCCAACCTGAGACTGCCATAATGACTTGCAAGCAACTCACTACACTTAGGCACTGGACTACCTGAATTTTTAATTCAGTGACGGAAGGCTGCTGGGTGTAGTCAAGTACTTGACTTGTCGGTGCATGGTCAAGATGGGATTAACCACTCCAGTTTAGGAGCTGTGTACAGTCGTGTTTCAATTTAGCAAAACCTTGGCCAGGGTAGTCCTTGTGAGGAGTCACAGGACTATTTGAGTTGAGCACGATTCGGATGATCTGATCAAGGTTGACAGTTTAACCCTGAGTCATCCTAAACACAGAGGTCAAAAGGATGAATTATACAGTAACCATATTCATGTAGGTTTTGAGTGTTGCGATTGCACCATTCGACCTATCCGGTCATCAAGTACCATTGCTAGATGGTCACTTCGATTAGTACAAAAATTGGTTCCTTTGCTATCGGCTTAGGTTCGAACCTGCGGGGTCACACACATTAGAGGTTCTTATCTGATCTGATGGCTGATGTAGAATCTTACATGTTTGAGACTCAGTGATTGAGAATCAGGATTCTCTGATCATGAGTTCCACACATTATGCGTACCGAGATCAAGAGTCCCACTGGTTGGGATTTTTCGATCAGGTTTACATATCGATGAATTCTGATGCCTGATTGCCCATCGAATTTGGATTCAATATTTATGAGAGGTTTAATTAGTGATTTGATCGTTAATTAACTCAATTTGATTGAGTAATTATTTTTGGATCAAGTCCAATTGAATTGGATTCAGTTGGGTTTGACCCGATTAGGTTAAGAGTTGACCTAATCGTCGAGATGGTTTGGCCCCTGATTTGATCAGGGGTTGGGCTTAGTCAATTCTTGATTTGATTAAGATTTTATTAAGCCTAATTAAGTTGAATTTAAATTAGTCTAATTAGACCTAACATATTTGGTTCAATTAGGTTGGTTTAAATAATTAAACCACCTTGACCCAATCTCCATGCGCCATTTCACTTCCATTGCACCCATTTGGATTCATGAGAAGAAACTTCTCATGAATTTTTTCCTCATGCCAAGCCCTCTCCATGCCCCACTTTAATGTGCCAAATAGATGGATAAGGTTGATTGGTTGGCCATTCAAATTCAAAATAAAGTTTGAATTTGAATGGGCAATCAATCTTTGCACCTTATCCCTTTTTTTACGCCCTATTTATTACATGAGAAAAGATTTCTCATGAAATCTCTCCATGCACAATTTAAGCCATGCCTCATGCCTTTAGTGGATAAGAGATAAGTTGGTGTCCATTTGAATTCAAAATTTGATTTGAATTCAAATGTGCAATTACTCATCTTTATCCTTTCTTTTGGATAAGATGTTTGACATTATTATAAAAGGAGGAGAAGAGTGGGGCGTGCAAGAAGAAGTTTTTGGAGAAAAATTTTGGGGCATGAGAAGTCTTGTGCGTGAGAAGAAAGTCTATATCCTTCCAAGAGAAAAAGAAAGAAAAGAAAGAAAAGTGGGTGCAAGGTTTCCGGTGAATTCCCTAGAGTTTTAGCCTGTGGTTCGGAAAGTAAGAAAGTGAGCTACGAGTGTCGTGAGCCCACAAAATCTTAGGGAGATCTTTAACATCCTCTCAAACATGTCTGTTGATGATCTAGAGCATCCAAAGAATCGACAGACATCGATCGAAGGAGTTCGATCAGCATCCACCGTCAAAAGGGCTCCACAACGAGCTAGCACTCGTGAGGAGTCAATCAGACTGGAGCTTCGTGTGGATGATCTACAGAGGTCAGACATGCTGTGTGGCTGCATCATGATGATCAGACTCTTTCGACAGTGATCAGATTGCAGTGATCTACTACCCGCACAAAGGTATTGTGTTCTGAACACATTACAGTAAAGGGTTTACTGTTCGAATTTGAATTTTAAATTTAAATGAATGCATACTATATATCATATTTAGATCCTAGTGTAGGATAAATTTATGTTAATTAATTAGATTAATTAATATCTTTCCACTGTAAAATCATAATTTTAAAAAAAAATAAAATTACCATTTTACCCCTGCACTGATTTTTTTCCCACAAAATGGTATCAGAGCGGGTTCTTAGATATGATATATATATTTGCATGCGTAGATTAAGTTGTAATCTAAAAGTTTAAATTTAAAATTCAAAATTTAAAATTTAAAATTTGAAATTTGAAATTTAAATTTTAAAATTGGTATATTTAGATATACTTGATCCAAGTAGCAAGTAATCGAATTGGGTTGGTTGCCATGGCCGTCCGGTCATAGGAGAAAAGTAGGGTTTAAAGGCCCTCTCCTTCCATTCGATAGGGTCTCCTATGGTGGTAGGGGTGCCGCTGCAATTATATCCCATGTAGATAAAGCAGCGAAAGGAATTAATTGTAAAGGTTCAATTATGAAATTTATCATGAATGTGTTAGATTAGATCTAAAAGAATATTCATGATTTATTTTCTATTATGTAATTAGCAATAGGATTGCTATTTATGAAATGTGCTGATCTATTTGTGAAATGAGTCAACATATTTGGTGAACAGAACATAAAATCTTTCAAATTTGAAAATTATTTTCGAAATGCCAAACCCTGACCCATCAGCCCAAATACTTAATTAAAAGAATTAAGTGTTGTCTAGTAGGTCTAGAATTGTGAATTAAGACCTAAGACAATTGCACAAACTTGTGGGTCAATGGGTTAGATGGATTAGGTCCATAATTGGGTTAGACCTAAGGTTAGCTTAAAGAAATGGACTAAATTAGAGTAATTGGTCAAATCTAATCAAAAGTTGAATTAGATTAGGTCAAGGATACTCTAGACTCAACTCCAATAGTTGTAGTTGAATGGGTCCATGTCTTTAACTAGACCAAGATGGACTTAATTCATGGCTACGCGGTGAAACCCTATTTAATAAGTTGATCAAATTAAAACTAATGAACCGGTTGGTGTCTAAGGTAAGTTTGGCATTTTGACTAGTGGTTTTTAAGCAGGAGCTACTCGCAGTGATTCGATCTCTGATGAGTTAATGGCTTATCCCCACCACTGATCTCACTTACCTGGCCAACCTGGTGAATTAGGTTTTGATTAGATCACTTGATGATTAGGGCTCACCTATGTCATTAGAAAAATCAGTTTGACTGATTTAGGTGCTCCTAATGCCAGCTTTAATTAAATCCTTTTTTAATCTGACTTGGTGAAGTCAGTGGGAGGATTAAAATTGACTGAATATTTTCTTCTCATCTATCCTTTAATAAAATCCTCAAAAATTATTAGGTCCTAAAAATGATTAAGTTATATTGATAACTAAGTCATAGCCTCCCATTAAGTGAGTGATAATGAGTCCATTAGTTTAATAATCATTGGAGGCCCAAAGGCCTGGTGCTTATTGACTAATGGAATTATCATTCATAATATGATAATTTGGTTTGAGTCTTTCTGATGGTGGTCAGGTTGGCCGACCAAAGTCGGGCCTGATCATTTATTGGTCCGATTCACCAAATCAAATCTTGTTAATGGTTGGACCTAACCAGATCTTTTCAGTGGAGGCCAAAGCCTACTGATTAGGTTCTGGGGCAAAATCAATTACTAGAAGTTGTTTAGAGAAACAACTGGTTATGAACCTACCCATAGATGCACCTGGGTTGACCAACCAAAGTTGGGCTCGTGTGTAGTCTGTGTGGATTCTAATACCCACTAAGGAATTAAAGTAATTCCTCGAATTGGAGGTTGAGGCTACCAGTTCGTAAAAATACTGGGAGAAACTTTAGACTAAAGTCCAAGTCTTTAGTATTTATAATTTATATACTAATAGAGGTCTGATTTTTCTTTATGCAGCTATGGCCACTACCCTGTCCCTCCGGTCATTATTAGATAATGACAAGCTCATGGGCCTAATTTTGATAGCTGGTATCAAAAATTAAAAATCATCCTTGAGCATGAGCGGATCCTTTATGTAGTAACGGATCCGACACCTGAGGAGCCAGCCCCAAATGTTAGAGGGACGGTCCGAGACACTTATCAGAAGTGGCTCAACGATCGCACCACCGTTCGGTGCATTATGCTAGTGGCAATGAATGATGAGTTCAGTTGCAGGTTCGAGAATGCCCAGCCATAGGAGATGCTTCAAATGTTGAACGACTCCTTTGGCATGCCTGACAATGTTAAAAGGCACAAAACTAGTTGTGCTATTTCAATGCTCGGATGAGGGATGGAGCCTTAGTCACTGATCATGTACTGTACATGATCGAAATGATTGAGTGCCTAACTAAATTGGGCTTTCCCTTGCACGAGCAGCTCGGTAAGGATGCGATCCTTAATTCATTGCCCAAGTCCTTCCTCCCCTTCCTTACTCATTTTCGGATGACAAAGCCTACAGTGAACTACCACAGTTTGTTGGGGTTGCTGCAGAACTTTGAGAAGGATCACCAACTCCATAAGGAGTCGGTGAATGTTGTGGGAGGGTCTTCTTATGGTTGTCGACCCTTTAAGAAAGGGAAGAAGAAGAACAAGAAGAAGAAGAATAAGAAGATGCAGCTGCATGCTGGGACATCTGCACAGGGTCAGACAAAGAAACGCAAGCCCGACCAGAGCCAGGTGGAGTGCTTCTTTTGCAAGAAGCAGGGGCACTGGAAGAGGAACTGTCCTCTATACATTGCTTCCTGGACCCGAACAGGCCGAAGAAGAAGCAAGGTACTTATATGATAACACCTTGCAATTTTTTCATTTGTGATACTACTGCCTGGGTATTGGATACAGGAAGCCCTTATCATATTTGCAATTCGATGCAGGGTCTGCAGGTCAGTAGGAGATTTGATGAAGGCGAGAGATTCCTGAACGTTGAAGATGGAAGCAAAGTTCCAGTTCTAGCATTAGAAATCATGAACCTTATAATCAATTCTCAAAACATAATTCTGAGTGAATATCACTATTGTCCAAGCTTTTTATTAAATATTATTTCTGTAGGCTTTTTGAACATGAACGGTTATCAATTTTTAATAAAAAAAAATATTTACAATATCATTTTGAATGGTATTACAATATTTGTTGGACAACTTAATAATGAAATTTACTTTCTATCACAACCTGTTAATGTGGTTCAAACCTCCGGTAAATGCCCTAGAATAGATAATGTGTCAGAAGTCTACCTTTGGTACTGTAGGCTAGGTCATATCAATAAGAATAGGATAAACAGGTTGGCTCAAGAAGGAATTCTTGAAGTAGGTGATTGTGAATCACTTCCAACCTGTGAGTCCTGTCTTCTTGGTAAAATAACCAAATCACCTTTTACTGAAAAAGGTGAACGAGCCAGTGAACTCTTGGGTCTGGTACATTCTGATGTATGTGGACCTATGAGCTCAAGTGCAAGAGGTGGATATTTCTACTTCATAACCTTCACAGATGACCTATCGAGGTATGGGTATGTCTATTTAATGAAGCATAAGTCAGAGTCATTTGAAATGTTCAAACTATTCTGAAATGAGGTAGAAAAACAAACTGGAAAGTGTATTAAAACTCTTCGATCTGATTGAGGAGATGAATACCTTTCCAATGATTTTCTGACATATCTTGGGGAGAATGGGATTCTTTCTCAGTGGACTCCTCCTGGAACACCACAACATAATGGTGTATCTGAAAGGAGGAATCAGACCTTGTTGGATATGGCTCGATCCATGATGGGGTTTGCTGGTCTGCTGATCTCCCTTTGGGGATATGCACTCGAATCAGCTTGTTACCTTCTAAATAGGGTTTCGAGTAAGTCTGTAACCAAAATATCAAATGAGATATGGATAGGACGTAAGCCATACTCTCTCACCTTAGGGTTTGGGGGTGTCCGGCTTATGTTAAAAGTTTAATTACGGACAAGCTTGGACCTAAGTCTAACAAATGTAATTTTATAGGGTACCTAAAAGAGACCAAAGGGTATTACTTCTACCTAGCTGATGAGCAAAAAGTGTTTGTCAGCCTTAAGGCAATCTTTTTGAAAAAGAAGTTCCTTGGTGAAGGGACTGTTGCCTCTAACGTCGAACTTGACGAAGTTCGACAGGTGGAAAAACTGACACAAGTTGCTGAACCTGAACCAGATTTGGTTATATCAGATCCGGAGCCCATTGTTCAAGCACCCTTAAGGCGATCTGGTAGAGTACCACATCAACCGAACAGATACTATGGTTTCTTGATCCAGGATGGCGATCCTATCGATCTTGATGAAAACTGTTGGGTATAAAATACCCACGACCGAAGTTCTCAGTGGGATTGACCCTTGCAGGCTCCGTCCCCGACTTCAACCACAGGAAGACTCCATCACCAACTTCAACCGCCCGGACTCCTACGGGAGTCGGGCTCCGTCCATGACTTCGACCGTAAGGGGGACTCCGCCCGGACTCCTACGGGAGCTGAGCTCCGTCACCAACTTCAACCGCCCGAACTCCTACGGGAGCCGGGCTCCGTCCATGACTTCGACCATAAGGGGGACTCCGCCCGGAGTCCTACGGGAGCCAGGCTCCGTCACCAACTTCAACCACTGGTAAGCTCCGCCCGGACTCCTACGGGAGCCGGGCTCCGTCGCCAACTCCAACTGCTGGTAAGCTCCGTCCGGACTCCTACGGGAGCCGAATTTTGCACCTGACCTTAATTGCAGGAAGACTCCACCCGGATTCCTTTGGGAGCCGGGCTCCGTCCACGACTTCAACCGCAAGGAGGACTCCGCCCGGACTCCTACGGGAGTCGGACTCCGTCACCAACTTCAACCGCAAGGAGGATTCTGCCCGGACTCCTACGGGAGCCGGGCTCCATCACCAACTTCAACCGCTCGGACTCCTACGGGAGCCAGGCTCCGTCCACGACTTCGACCGTAAGGGGGACTCCGCCCGGACTCCTACGAGAGCCGGGCTCCGTCACCAACTTCAACCGCTGGTAAGCTCCACCCGGACTCCTACGGGAGCCGGGCTCCATCGCCAACTTCAACTGCTGGTAAGCTCCGTTCAGACTCCTATGAGAGCCGGACTTCACACCTGACCTTAATTGCAGGAAGACTCTGCCCGGACTCCTATGGGAGCCGGGCTCCGTCACCAACTTCAACCGCAAGGAGGACTCCGCCCGGACTCCTATGGGAGCCGGGCTCCATCACCAACTTCAACCGCCCAGACTCCTACGAGAGCCGGGCTCCGTCCATGACTTCGACCGTAAGGGGGACTCCGCCTGGACTCCTACGGGAGCCGGGCTCCGTCACCAACTTCAACCGCTGGTAAGCTCCACCCAAACTCCTACGGGAGCTAGGCTCCGTCGCCAACTCCAACTGCTGGTAGGCTCCGTCCAGACTCCTACGGGAGTCGGATTTCGCACCTGACCTTAATTGCAGGAAGACTCCGCCCGGATTCCTACGGGAGCCGGGCTCCGTGCACGACTTCAACCACAAGGAGGACTTCGCCCGGACTCCTATGGGAGTCGGGCTCCGTCACCAACTGCAACCGCCCGGACTTCTACGGGAGCCGGGCTCCGTCCACGACTTCGACCGTAACGGGGACTCCGCCCGGACTTCTACAGGAGCCGGGCTCCATCACCAACTTCAACCGCTGGTAAGCTCCGCTCGGACTCCTACGGGAGCCAGGCTCCATCGTCAACTTCAGCTGCTGGTAAGCTCCGTCCGGACTCCTACAGGAGCCGGACTTCGCACCTGACCTTAATTGCAGGAAGACTCCGCCCGGACTCCTATGAGAGCCGGGCTCCGTCAACAACTTCAACCGCTGGTAAGCTCCGCCCGGACTCCTACGGGAGTCGGGCTCCGTCGCCAACTTCAACTGCTGGTAAGCTCCGCCCGGACTCCTACGGGAGCCGGGCTCCGCCCCCGGCTGTGACTGAAGGAAGACTTCATCCGAACTCCTGCGAAAGCTGGATTCTGAGCTCCTCTTGGACAGATGGCTAACTACCTCTCTCCGCCAGACACTCCAGTCGGACTTCAGCCGGCGGACCTCCAACCCCTGGCACGTTGCAGTAACGGTCGCGATTCTGCTCCGTTCCCTGTGGTAGATTCCATGCGGCTCCATCACCCCACGACCCTGCTCCATCACCCCACGACCCTGCTCCACCTCCTGCGATGGGTTCCACGTGGCTCCATCACTCCCTGGCAGGCCGTAATAATGGCCACGGCCCTGCTCCACTCCCTATGACGGATACCGCACGATTCTTCTATCCTCTGGCACGTCGCGACAACAGATGCCACTCTGCTTCTCATGGCAGACTCCACGTGGCACGTCCCAGTAATAGCCATGGGTCCACCCCACTACTCTCCGCAACAAACTTTTCCTGACTCTGGACGGCCCACTGCCAGACGGTTACAGGCGTCACTATCAATTTGTTGCCCCCTCCATCTATAAAAGGAGAACCCCAGATACGTTATTCGATAAGCTCTTATTTTTACCTAGAAACTCTGCTAAAATTTTCGTTCGAGCGCGCCATTCTTGTTGAGGCAGAGAACTGACTTGAGCATCGAAGGGTCTTGCCGGAGCAACCCCACCTCCGGTTTGGACTTCTTTTGCAGGTCCCGGCGGCGACCGCGACTCCCTCGACTCCAGCTTCTCCAGCGCAAGCGGATTTTTGCACCAACAGGATTGGCGCTAGAGGAAGGGCAGATACTGGTAGAACTCTGGAGCAGAATAGGGCCCCTAAAGGTGGAAGGACGGGTTTAAATTGACCCTGGAATCCGATGCCATAATGATCGCGAATCCCCCCTTGCCGCCCGCGCTCGACACGTGTCCCACTCGCCGCGGCAGGCGGCTAAAAGCGGCTGACGGTTGGCAGGGCCATTATTGTGCCGTACCTGGGCCAGTGTACCAACGGGAATTTCGAAGGGTCCCTTCGTATCGCCCCAATTTGAAAAGACTCCAGCACACGCACATTTAATGCCAAAATATCTGGAGGCGGTCGTGCGCAGGATTCGAGGGGACAACTTCGGCTATGCCAATCTCTCTGTACTTCCTTCATTCGAAATTCAAACTCAAAAGTAGGGGCACTGGTGTTGCGTATAAAATACTCGCGGTCGAAGTTCTCAGTGGGATTGACCCTTGCAGGCTCCGTCCCCGACTTCAACCACAGGAAGACTCCATCACCAACTTCAACCGCCCGGACTCCTACGGGAGCCGGGCTCCGTCCACGACTTCGACCGTAAGGGGGACTCCGCCCGGACTCCTACGGGAGCCGGGCTCCGTCACCAACTTCAACCGCCTGGACTCCTATGGGAGCCGGGCTCCATCCACGACTTCGACCGTAAGGGGGATCCGCCCGGACTCCTACGGGAGCCGGGCTCCGTCACCAACTTCAACCACTGGTAAGCTCCGCCCAGACTCCTACGGGAGCCGGACTCCGTCGCCAACTCCAACTGCTGGTAAGCTCCGTCCGGACTCCTACGGGAGCCGAATTTCGCACCTGACCTTAATTGCAGGAAGACTCCGCTCGGATTCCTACGGGAGTCGGGCTTCGTCCACGACTTCAACCACAAGGAGGACTCCACCCGGACTCCTACGGGAGCCGGGCTCCGTCTCCAACTTCAACCGCCCGGACTCCTATGGGAGTCGGGCTCCGTCCACGACTTCGACCGTAAGGAGGACTCCGCCCGGACTCCTACGGGAGCCGGGCTCCGTCACCAACTTCAACCGCAAGGAGGACTCCGCCCGGACTCCTACGGGAGCCGGGCTCCATCACCAACTTCAACCACCCGGACTCCTACGGGAGCCAGGCTCCGTCCACGACTTCGACCGTAAGGGGGACTCCGCCCGGACTCCTACGGGAGCCGGGCTCCGTCAACAACTTCAACCGCTGGTAAGCTCCGCCCGGACTCCTACGGGAGCCGGGCTCCATCGCCAACTTTAACTGCTGGTAAGCTTCGTCCGGACTCCTACGGGAGCCGGACTTCGCACCAACCTTAATTGCAGGAAGACTCTGCCCGAACTCCTACGGGAGCCGGGCTCCGTCACCAACTTCAACCGCAAGGAGGACTCCGCCCGGACTCCTACGGGAGCCGGGCTCCATTACAAACTTTAACCGCTCGGACTCCTACGGGAGCCGGGCTCCGTCCACGACTTCGACTGTAAGAGGGACTCCGCCCGGACTCCTACAGGAGCCGGGCTCCGTCACCAACTTCAACCGCTGGTAAGCTCCGTCCGGACTCCTACAGGAGTCGGGCTCCGTCGCCAACTCCAACTGCTGGTAAGCTTCGTCCGGACTCCTACGGGAGCCAGATTTCGCATCTGACCTTAATTGCAGGAAGACTCCGCCCGGATTCCTACGGGAGTCGGGCTCCGTCCACGACTTCAACGGCAAGGAGGACTCCGCCCGGACTCCTACAGGAGTCGGGCTCCGTCACCAACTTCAACCGCCCGGACTCCTACGGGAGCCGGACTCCGTCCATGACTTCGACCGTAAGGGGGACTCCGCCCGGACTCCTACGAGAGCCGGGCTCCATCACCAACTTCAACCACTGGTAAGCTCCGCCCGGACTCCTACGGGAGCCAGGCTCCGTCGCCAACTTCAACTGCTGGTAAGCTCCATCCGGACTCCTACGGGAGCCGGACTTCGCACCTGACCTTAATTGCAGGAAGACTCCATCTGTACTCCTACGGGAGCCAGGCTCCGTCACCAACTTCAACTGCTGGTAAGCTCCGCCCCGACTCCTATGGGAGCCAGGCTCCGTCGCCAACTTCAACTGCTGGTAAGCTCCGCCCGGACTCCTACGGGAGCCGGGCTCTGCCCCCGGCTGTGACTGAAGGAAGACTTCATCTGAACTCCTGCAAAAGCTGGATTCCGAGCTCCTCTTGGATAGATGGCTAACTACCTCTCTCTGCCAGACACTCCAGTCAGACTTCAGCCGGTGGACCTCCAACCCCTGGCACGTTGCAGTAACTGCCGTGATTCTGCTCCGTTCCCTGTGGCAGATTCCACGCGGCTCCATCACCCCACGACCCTGCTCCATCACCCCACGACCCTGCTCCACCTCTTGCGACAGGTTCCATGCGGCTCCATCACTCCCTGGCAGGCCGTAATAATGGCCACGGCCCTGCTCCACTCCCTGTGATGGATACCGCGCGATTCTTCTATCCTCTGGCACGTCGCGACAACGGACGTCACTCCGCTTCTCATGGCAGACTCCACGTGGCACGCCCCAGTAATAGCCACGGGTCCACCCCACTACTCTCTGCAACAAACTTTTTCTGACTCTAGGCGGCCCACTGCCAGATGGTTATAGGCATCACTATCAATTTGTTGCCCCCTCCGTCTATAAAAGGGGAACCCCAGATACGTTATTCGATAAGCTCTTGTTTTTACTTAGAAACTTTGCTAAAATTTTCGTTCGAGTGCTCCATTCTTGTTGAGGCAGAGAACTGACTTGAGCATTGGAGGATCTTGCCGGAGCAACCCCACCTCCGGTTTAGACTTCTTTTGCAGGTCCCAGCGGCGACCGCGACTCCCTCGACTCCAGCTTCTCTAGCGCAAGCGGATTTTTGCACCAACAAAAATGATGAGGATCTGATTACCTACATGGATGCAATGTAGAGACCCAACTCTGAGAAATGGCTGGAGGCCATGAAATCCGAAATGGAGTCCATGAAGGTCAACGATGTGTGGACATTAGTTGACCCACCCGAAGGAGTAAAACCCATAGGGTGTAAGTGGGTCTTCAAGAGGAAGAGAGGCACAGACGGAAAGGTGGAAACCTATAAAGCCCGTCTGGTTGCCAAGGGATATCATCATCGTTATGGTATTGATTATGATGAGATGTTTTCTCCTGTGGCAATGCTCAAATCCATTCGGATTATGCTTGCGATAGCTGCCCATCTGGACTATGAAATCTTGTAGATGGATGTGAAGACAGCTTTCCTAAACGGAGAGCTGGATGAAGAGGTGTATATGATACAACCTGAAGGATTCACATCCACTAATGAGTCTAAGGTGTGCAGACTACAGAGGTCCATTTATGGACTTAAGCAGGCATTCCAGAGTTGGAACATACATTTTGATAGGATGATCAAGACGTATGGCTTCGTTAAGAACGGAGAAGAGCCATGCATTTATAAGTGGGCTAATGGTCCAGTAGTAGTATTTCTTGTATTGTATGTGGATGACATTCTCTTAATCAGGAATGATGTCCCTACATTACAGGAAATAAAGATTTGACTGTCGTCACAGTTCTCCATGAAGGATCTGGGAGAAGCTTCCTACATCCTAGGGATGAGGATCTATAGGGATAGATCTAAAAGGTTGCTTGGTTTATCTCAGTCCACTACATTGATACTATGCTGAAGAGGTTCAGCATGGAGAATTTCAAGAAAGGCTATCTTCTGATAGGCCATAAAATTTCTCTCTCGAAGAGGGATTGTCCGACAACACCTCAAGAGAGAGAGCGTATGGGTAGGATTCCATATGCTTCGGTATTAGGATCTATTATGTATGCCATGATATGTACACGACCAGATGTGGCATACTCACTAGGGGTAGTGAGTAGATACCAATTTGATCCAGGAGAGAATCACTGGAAGGTTGTTAAAACCATCCTGAACTATTTAAGAAATACTAAGGACCAGTGGCTTGTTTATGGTGAATCGAACTTGAGACTTATAGGGTTTACAGACTCTAGTTTTCAGTCTGATCATGATGACAGCAAAAGTGTGTCGGGATTTACTTTTACCCTTAATGGTGGGGCTATCTGTTGGAAAAGTTCCAAGCAGTATACAGTGGCTGATTCAGTTTGCGAGGTGGAGTACGTCGCTGCATCAGATGCTACCAAAGAAGCAGTGTGGCTGAGAAAATTAATCACTGAGCTCAGAGTAGCACCCTCCCTTATTGGTCCAATTCTGCTCTACTGTGACAGCTTTGGAGCCATTGCTCAGGCGAAGAAACCAAAGGCACACCAGCGGACGAAGTATATTCTGCACTGCTACCATCTCATCAGGAAAATTATGGATCGAGGTGACGTCAACCTTCAGAAGATCGACGGAAAGGAGAACCTGACTGACCCATTCATTAAAGCCATTACGGTGAAGGAGTTCGACAACTACAAGTCGAAGATGGGTATTAGATACTGCACCGATTGGCTTTAGGCCAAGTGAGAGATTGTTGGGAATAGTGTCCCAAAGCCAATCGTCAGCCTGTTGATGGTTGTGCTCATTTTTTGTATTTATACATGAATTATGAATTAATAAAATTATTTTGGTATTTTTCATCATAAAATATTTTATCTTCTAATGAACTCCGATGTTGTGGTGAAGTCCTCAGGACTATTTAGACTCAACAAAGGAAGATTTATCGTTTAGTCTTTAAATCTATTCATGATCAAATGATACGTTGTTACCAAGGATGACAATGTTTATCAAACATAGGTCATTGTGTGCCATATAGGTTGGTTGTCCTCTTAACCAATGAGTGTGGAGACACTGGTATGGCATACAGGTGAGATATAAGGGTACATCTGCACTGAACGTGACCGACTCTGGAGCTATTTCTGCTGTCAAGATTTGCTCCAATGGAATATGGGTATAAATATTCCTCTGACCTGAGACCGCCATGGTGACTTGCAAGCAACTCACTGCACTTAGGCACTGGACTACCTGAATTTTTAATTCAGTGACGGAAGGCTACTGAGTATAGTCAAGTACTTGACTTGTCGGTGCATGTGTCAAGATGAGATTAACTACTCCAGTTTAGGAGCTGTGTACAGTCGTGTTTCAATTTAGCAAAATCTTAGCTAGGGTAGTCCTTGCGAGGAGTCACAGGACTGTTTGAGTTGAGCACGTTCGGATGATCTGATCAGGGTTGATAGTTTAACCCTGAGTCATCCTAAACACAAAGGTCAAAAGGATGAATTATACAGTAACCATATTCATGTAGGTTCTGAGTGTTGCAATTTTGACCATTCGACCTATCCAATCGTCAGGTACCATTGCTAGATGGTCACTTCAATTAGTACAGGAATTGGTTCCTGTGCTACCGACTTAGGTTCGAACCTGCGGGGTCACACACATTAGAGGTTCTTATCTGATCTGATGGCTGATGTAGAATCCTACATGTTTGAGACTCAGTGATCGAGAATCAGGATTCTCTGATCATGAGTTCCACACATTATGGGTACCGGGGTCAAGAGTCCCACTGGTTGGGATTTTTCGATCAGGTTTACATATCGATGAATTCTGATGCCTGATTGCCCATCGGATTTGGACTCAGTATTTATGAGAGATTTAATTAGTAATTTGATAATTAATTAACTCAATTTGATTGAGTAATTATTTTTGGATCAAGTCCAATTGAATTGGATTCAGTTGGGTTTGATCCGATTAGGTTAAGAGTTGACCTAATCGTCGAGATGGTTTGGTCCCTAATTTGATCAGGGGTTGGGCTTAGTCAATTTTTGATTTGATTAGGATTTTATTGAGCCTAATTAAGCCTAATTAAGTTGGGTTTAAATTAGTCTAATTGGACCTAACTTATTTGGTTCAATTAGGTTGGTTTAAATAATTAAACCACCTTGACCCAATCTCCATGCGCCACCTCACTTCCATTGCACCCATTTGGATTCATGAGAAGGAACTTCTCATGAATTTTTTCCTCATGCCAAGCCCTCTCCACACCCCACTTTAATGTGCCAAATGGATGGATAAGGATGATTGGTTGGCCATTCAAATTCAAAATAAAGTTTGAATTTGAATGGGCAATCAATCTTTGCACCTTATCCCATTTTTTATGCCCTATTTATTACATGAGAAAAGGTTTCTCATAAAATCTCTCCATTCACAATTCAAGCCATGCCTCACGCCTTTAGTGGATAAGGGATGAGTTGGTGTCCATTTGAATTCAAAATTTGATTTGAATTCAAATGTGCAATTACTCATCTTTATCCGTTCTTTTGGATAAGACGTTTGACATTGTTATAGAAGGAGGAGAAGAGTGGGGCGTGCAAGAAGAAGTTTTTGGAGAAAAATTTTGGGGCATGAGAAGTCTTGTACGTGAGAAGGAAGTCTATATCCTTCCAAGAGAAAAAGAAAGAAAAGTGGGTGCAAGGTTTCCGGTGAATTCCCTAGAGTTTTAGCCTGGGATTCGGGAAGTGAGAAAGTGAGCTACGAGTGTCGTGAGCCCACAAAATCTCAAAAAGATCTTTAACATCCTCTCAAGCATGTTTGTTGATGATCCGAAGCATCCAAAGAATCGACAGACATCGATCGAAGGAGTTCGATCAGCATGTGCCGTCAAAAGGGCTCTACAACGAGCTAGCACTCGTGAGGAGTCGATCAGATCGGAAGCTTCATGTGGGTGATCCTAGAGGCCAGACATACTGTGTGGCTGCATCGCGATGATCAGACTCTCCCAACGGTGATCAGATTGCGACGATCTACTATCCGCACAAAGGTATTGTGTTCTGAACACATTACAGTAAAGTGTTTACTGTTCGAATTTAAATTTCAAATTTAAATGAATGCATGCTATATATCATATTTAGATCCTAGTGTAGGATAAATTTATGTTAATTGATTAGGTTAATTAATATCTTTCTACTGTAAAATCATAATTTTAAAAAAGTTTTAAAATTACCATTTTACCTCTGTGCTGATTTTTTCCCACATGATCGAATTATGTCTAACAAGATTCGATTCCTCCTTTTAGACACCTCATTATATTATGATGTTCCAAGAGGGGTCCACTATGAGAAAATCCTATTCTCCTTCAGATATGTCAAAAAGTTATTGGAGAGGTATTCACCTCTTCGATCAGATCGAAGAGTTTTAATACTCTTTCCAGTCTTTCTACTTCACTATGAAATTATTTGAACATTTCAAATGATTTAGATTTATCCTTCATAAGATAGATGTACGCATACCTCGATAGGTCATCTGTAAATATAATGAAGTAATAGTATCCTCCTCTGGCACCTATGTTCATAGGTCCACATATATTACTATGTATTAGACCTAGAATATCACTGGCTTATTCATCTTTTTCTTTAAAAGATGATACTTGGTCATCTTACCAAGTAGACAGGATTCACAGATCAATAATAATTCACAATCATTTATTTCAAAGATACCCTCCTTGATTAATCTATCTATTTTGCTCTTGTTCACATGACCCAGCCTACAATGCTAAAGGTAGTATGTATATGTCATATTTTAATTATCCATGCATAACTGTAGTATCATTCACAATGATATCATAAAAATTATATTTTTATTAAAAACTAAAATCAACTTTGACCAAAAGATCTATAGAGATGACATTCATCAAAAAGAAAGGATAATAATGACACTCATCTAACATGATACTTTTAGACTCAAAAATAAGCTACGTAGTTCCTAAAACCAGAACTAAAATAAGACTTCCATCTCAATATTCTGGAACCACTCACCCCTCTAAATTTTCTACTGATCTGCAGTCCCTGCAATAAATTATAAATATTAATCGAACATTCAATATTCCATACCCAGATACTAGTATCACAAATAGAGAAATTATAAGGAGTTATCATATAAGTACCTTGCGAAGCAATTGATTGCTTATTTCTCCTGCTCTTTGGCCTATTTGGGTTAAGGAAAGCTATACATGCTGGACAATTTTTTTTTCAATAATCTAACTTCTTGCAAAAGAAGTATTCTATCTGGCTCTTGTTGACTTTTGACTTTTTGCTCTATTTTGGCTTTGGATCGATGGTACAATTCTTCTACATCCTTTTCTTCTTTCCTCTCTTAAAGGATCGACGATCTGCAGACAAACCTCCCACTACATACACCAGCTCTTTCTGATGCTGATGGTCCTTTTCAACATCTGCAGCAATCCTAGCAAATCATGGTAGTTTACTGTAGGCTTAGTCATTCTGTGATGACTCAAGAAGGATAGGTAGGATTTCAATAGTGAGTTTAGGATAACATCCTTGCCCAACTGTTCATATAATAAAAAGTCAAGTTTGCTTAAGCGTTCAATCTACTCGATCATGTACAATACATGATCAGTGACTGACGTCCCCTCTCGCATATGGGCATTAAATAAAGTACAGGAGATTTTATGTCTCTTCGCATCCTCAGGGATGTCGAAAAACTCATTCAATATTTGAATCATATCCTCTGATTGCGCATCCTCGAACTTATGGCTAAGTTCATCGTTCATGGCTGTCCTCTTGATACAATACATAGTCGTGCGATCACTAAGCTACTTCAAATAAGTATCTCTCACAGCATGGGGTGCATTGGCAGCAGATTCTTCAGATGTAGAGAAAAAATTAATTATGCATCCATATATCAAATCCTAGCTCTAATACCAGCTGTAAGAAAAATTTGATTCAAGATTGGATCGTCATAGAGCATCTAAAAATTTTTCTATAATAAGCTAACAAAGATTTTATCTTTTATCTTATATGCAGTAGAATATGGATCAAATCCAAAAAGATTTCTTGAATCTAAAGTCTTACAAAATTTTGAACGTACAAACCCTTTACTTCGTGAGCACACCAAGCTTCATAGGAAAATAGGATAAAGTCTTAGATCCTTATTCCTTCTCAAGGCAGCAAGGGAGGGAGAATGAAGAACTTTGGTGTGATGCCTCACACCAGGAAGTGGGACACCAAGGGTTCTTCATGCCAAGGGGTTGGACGCCCAAAACTCCACATGCCAAGGAGAGGGATTGGTTCCTTCTCTTGGATGCCTCCTCTCTCTCTCTATCTTTCTCACCTTAACACATAATCTAATTGTTATGCTTTGATAGTTAGAGATCCTCCCTATTTATAGATGATTCCTTATGACCTAATAGACTAGGAGTTCTAATTCAAATCAACTTTGAATTAATCCTTCCCTTATCTAATAAGGAATCCTATATGATATAGGATACGCACCCCCATGCATCCACGCCAACACCCAAGAGGAGGGTGGCAAAACCAGCACCCCCATCCTTCTTTGGTTGGTCATGAGGAGAGAGAGTCCCAGCAAAGTAGACTTTAAGGATCCAATCTAAATATGGATCAATTTGAATCCAATTCAAACTTGATTCGAATCGATTTCGAATAGACTATCATCCCAAACTATTTAGAATTTAGGATCAAGTCTAACTTAGATATTTAATCTAATTAAGTCTAATTAAATTAGATCTAATCTAAAATTAATTAGTACTTAAATTCAATCTCTCATAGACTCCTTGGATCATAGATCAAATCTTATTCATCTTCAAAATTAAATCTAAATCTCATATCTAGTGCTAGCTAGATATAGTCAACTATTTCATCTCATATGATCCATAACTTAATTCTCAATTAAATTAATCTATTTATTCAATCAAGTCATATACTTACAAATTAAATATATAAACTTAGGTTAATCTTTTCCTACGTCATTTGACTATGTACGTGACTCCACAGGTTCGAATACTAAGCCGATAGTATAAGAATCATTTTTTATACTAATCAAAATTACCATCTAGTAATGATTTTCAATATTCAGATAGATCAAATATTTGTAAGACAATTGTTGCCCAGCTATGCAACCCAAAAGGGAGGGTGAATTGGGTTTCTAAAAATTTTAAACTTAACTTTCAATTTATGAAGATTATTTAACAATAGCAAGATAAGTAAGAAGAGTGAAATTGATTCAAGGCTAATGGTTGAATGCAAGAATGCAAGAGAATAAAGAAGTTCTAAAGAAGAGCAATTAGGCACAACACAAACAAGAGAGTTTATAGTGGTTCGGTGCCAACCTTGCACCTACATCCACTCCCTAAGCTCCTACTTGAGAATTCCAATCCACTAACTTGTATTCAATCTGAATACACTCATCGAATCTCCGACTCTAGCTATCCCAAGCTAATCCACTTATTTTTTGGGTACAAGCCAACCCAATACAATCTGATTCAAGGTTCGGATCAACCTTCCCACGTTTTGGAATCCTTCCAAAATAAAAACAATAACTCAAAAGAAGTATTACAATTAACAGCACAGAAAATACTAAGGAAGCCCCTTTAATGAGCAAATAAAGCTTTAAATACACTTTACTCAAATAGAAGAGAGCTCTTTTTGATTTTCTCAAAGTGGTTGAAGACTTGAATGAGCACTTGAGGAGTTGGTGAGCTTGAATTAAAAGCTTCTTGAATGCTTTGAGTAGGCTCTTGCTTAGAGCTGAAATGTATGCTTGAAAATCCTCTTTTAAAACCCTTCTCTTTTTCTCTATATGTTTGATTCCCTCCTTTAAGTCCCTTTTTATAACTTCAAATAATGGTGGAGAATAATCTGGGCTGAAATAGAGCCATTAGAGCACATTAAATGAGCATTAAAAGTAATTGAAATGGGTTAAAAACTAGTCATTGCAGAACTTTCCTGTCACAGGAGTCGACTCATAGGGTCGACTCATGCTCATGGGTCGACTCATAGGGTCAACCTCTGTGGAACAGAATAGAAAATGACTATTCTGTAATTTTGGCCTACAAAGTAGCAGAGGTCGACTCATAGGGTCGACTCATGCCAATGGGTCGACTCATAGGGTCGACTCACCAATGGTCGATCAAAATTTTAGTGTACCGTTCAGCACTTTAAGCCATGAGTCGACTCATGGGGTCGACTTACAAATAAAAAATTTAATTTTTTTGCAAAATATATTTTCAAAAATATTGAAATTTTTTTTAGTAGACTGCACATCTTTTGTTCTTATTCTTGAGGCTTCTAAATCAGTTATTGATGAAATTATGATTTTGCCCCTGAAATGTAATAAATATTTTTCCAAGCCAAAATCATTAGTAATCTCCTCAAATGCTTTATAATCATCAAAATCAATTAAAAAAGCAACAATCTCCTTTTTTTAATGATGACAAAATATTTGAGCAAAAGCATATACAAAGCATTGAACATGAATTTCAAATTTATAAAGATGCATCACTTAAATATTATGGCCAAGTATTGGAATGAAAATACATCATAAGCAGTTTTAAGATAGATTTGAAATTTGCTATAAATTTAAAATTTATTTATAAATTTGAAATTTGCTTATAGTTCAATCTGAAATTACAGATGTTTGAATTTTTGCTCATCTTATCAATCTTGATTCTCAATCTTGATTTAATCTGTAATTGCAGATGTTTGGAATTTTTGCTCCATCTTATCAATCTTGATTTAATCTGTAATTGCAGATGTTTGGAATTTTTGCTCAAACTTATCAATCTTGATTCTTTACTCCCCCTTTTTGACAGCATCAATTGAGATCCTCTACTCCCTCTTTTTTGAATATATAATATTTTGTTTTATTATTCCTTCCTTTTGATGGGATGAATTTAACTTCTTTAGCTTCCTTCTTTAATTGCTTGTTTTGTATTGCTTATAGTTTTTACTCCCCCTCAACATAGCAATCGTAAAAGATACATCAATTTGGTCAATGAAAAGATCAAGTATTTCATAATTTAAAAGTAATTCAAGTTTATCACATTCAGAGATATTCATTTGAAAGTCAAAGGGTATATATATTCAAAAGATCTGTGAGTACAAAGATGTTTTAATACATAAGTGTTGACTTAGAGTACAAAAGACATGGATAGAAACTATCCAAAAGTCAAATAGTCAACATTGCATTACATATCCTAAACAAAAACTAAAGAAAAGACTGACTACTCTGGATCTAGTAGAGATCATGATCGGATGGATCAGAGTCAGATGAATCAGAGATGGGGTGAGGAGATGAAGGATCACGACCATGGGCTCGACCTCGACCCCGTCTGCCTCTGCCACGGGTGGAGGTGCCGGCACGAGTGGAGGGATGAGAGGATCCTGAAGGCTGTGAAGCAAAGGACTGTGCTACAAGTGATAGTCTGATAGTGTCCAGAAGGTTTAAGGCTCTTGAAACAGATTGTAGTAGTATAGTGAACTGAGTGGAAGCATGCTCACTGGAGCCTCTGATCTCTCTCCTCAAAAAATCAAACCCACTCTCCAAGACTCTTCACAGTCTGGCTGCCTCCGTAGATAGGTCCGAGATCTCAGTGATGTCCCCATGTGGCTGTGGATGGGCCAGAGCAAGCACTTGCCTCTGCAAGTCAAATACTCTGCCAGTCAGTCTCACCACACAACCCTCAAGCTGCTCGATGCGAACTGACTGATCAGAAATCATCTGAAACACAGTGGAGATGTGGGGGATCAGTGCCTGATCAGATATATCATGAAATATCGATCCCTGAGCAGAAGCTGAAGTACCCATCTGACGAGATAGTATAGAAGCTACGTGCTGAGAAATCATCTCTATCTGGTCATCAGCCAATCTGATCTCTGAGGAATGTGCTCTGCTATCCAACTGCTGGACTGGAGTGTGCCTCCTCGCAGACTCTGATGGCTCAGCCTCATGGTCAGAAACAAACTGAATGTCAGGAGATACAGTCCTGTGATCATGGAGAGGTGATGAAGGTCCTTCCTCCTCTGCTCTGCCCTCAGCTCTCTCTTCCACACCCTTTGACCAACCACCATCAGTCTTGGAAAATCCCATGCGGTGCAGAGTATGGCGGTTGATAGTGTCTGAGTGAGAAAGCCTAGCTACTGCCTCTCCCTCAAAGCTAACTCCAAACCTCCTGAATACTAAAGTGAGGGCCATATCGAAAGACAAATGTGCCTTGGACCTATTCAAGGTCTCTCTCATAGCTTCTATCATTAATGCCGGGAGGTTTAGGGGGTTTGAGTAACAACATGATACATAATGCAGATATCTCGACCAGAGAGGAGATCATGTCTACCACTTCTAGGGAAGAATAACTTAGTTACCATTTGATGCGGTAGCCTCATCTTAATGGAAAAGATCTTGGCTTCTAATTTGTTTAGGCTTCCCATGAAGGTTCTTCCTAGAATCACATTAATTCCCTCCTCCTTAACTGGGAGTTCCATGTTTGTGTATCCCTCACAGGGTAAATGAAGAATTTCTTCCAAAAGTATAGAATCAAGACTAATTTCTATACCCTTTACAGTGGATCTTACTGTTTCATTGCTATAGCTCAAGTTCAGATAAAATTTTCTAACCAGATCCACATAGGTATTTTCTTTAAGTGAGCAGTAGAATTCCCAACCTTGATCCTTAATTTTTGATTCGATAGAAAACCCTTCCTTTTCAAAAAATCTAAAATCAATATTTTTGCCGGGTTCTACCTTCCTATCGGAGAGGAGAATCTTACTGGGGCTTATTGGAGACCGAGATGAAGCTGGAGCAGATGCCGGAGCAGGGATTGAAGCTGACGAGGTCTCGATTGCCTGTCTTTTCAGACGCATACGCTCTTCCAACCTGCAGACTGATTTTCTTCTTTGAGGAAGCTTCATTTTCGGAGCCATTTCCACAACCAGAGAAAGCAAGGTTCTTAGGAGATCAAATGTGTGGAGAGACAAAAGGTTTTTAGGAGAATGGTAAGGATCTTGGAGAAGAGGAGTGCCGATTTGGAGAAGATGGGTAAAAGTCTAGGGCAAGCTCTACTCGCTCCAAATGATGAAGAAGAAAAGGGAGAAGCTTGGTTCCAAGAGGGCGATTGAGAGGGTGAGAGACGGAGGGAGAAGAGTTTTTGGGGAAGAACTTGGGTTTGAGGAGGAAGAGAGGGAGTCTCTTGGCTTGGTGGAAGGAAGATGATGAGAAGTTGGGTCAGATCAAGGGAGGTTTTTAACAAAAGGAAGCATCCGAAAGATTTGATTAAAAAATTATAAGTTTACCCTAGGGTCGACCCTGGGGGTCGACTCATGGCACAGAGAAATTTAGAAAAATGATGAAATAATTTCAAAAAAATTTGAAATATTGTGAGAAGGATGTATACCCAAAAATTGATTATAAGAATGATTATTTTGGGCGATTGAGCTCAAAAGATAAGAATTAAGCTAAAAAAATTTTTGGGTATTGATATCTTGGAATCAGAGAGACACCTAAGCAGATGGATCAAGAATTTCTAGTTCTCTACTAATTTCACAAAATCTATCTTCACTTAAGGCCTTGGTAAAGATGTCAGCTAATTATTTTTCAGTACAAACATAGTCAAGAATTATGTCTTTGTTTTGGACATGTTCTCTTATGAAATGATGCCTGATTTCAATATGTTTTGACCTAGAATGTTGAATTGAATTTTTAGTGAGATTTATAGCACTAGTGTTATCACATCTTATGGGAGTTTCATTAAGTTTGATACCAAAGTCTTCGAGTTGTTGCTTAATCCACAAGATTTGAGCACAACAACTTTCGGCTGCAATATATTCGGCCTCGGTCGTAGACAGTGCTACCAAATTTTATTTCTTGCTAAACCAAGAGATTAGGTTAACTCCAAGAAATTGACAAGTTTCACTAGTACTTTTTCTATCTAATTTACATCCAGCAAAATCGGCATCTGAATATCCTATTAGGTAAATTAATGAGTCCTTATAATACCATAATCTTAGAGTTTGTGTACCATTTAAATATCTAAAGATTCTTTTAACAGCATTCAAGTGTGATTCTTTTGGATTTGATTGAAATCGAGCACACAGGCAAACACTAAACATGATATCAGGTCTACTAGCAATTAAATATAATAGAGAACCAATCATGTCTCTATAAAATTTTAAGTCTACACTCTTACCTTCTTCATCCTTGTCAAGCTTACATGTTGGGCTCATGGGTGTGCCAATTGGTTTGGAGTCCTCCATTCCAAATCTCTTAAGTAATTCTCTTGTGTACTTGCTTTGGGTGATGGAGATTTCTTCCTTTGTTTGTTTGATTTGGAGTCCGAGAAAGAATGTAAGTTCTCCCATCATGCTTATCTCGAACTCCCCCTGCATGAGCTTTGCAAAATCTTGACAAAGAGTTTCATTAGTAGACCCAAAAATAATGTCATCAACATTGTTGGTGCAAAAATCTGCCTGCGTCAGGGAAGCTGGAGTCGAGGGAGTCGCGGTCGCCGTCGGGACCTGCAAAAGAAGTCTAAACCGGAGGTGGGGTTGCTCCGGCAAGACCCTCCGACGCTCAAGTCAGTTCTCTGCCTCAACAAGAATGGAGCGCTCGAACAAAAATTTTAGCAGAGTTTTAGGATAAAGAATAGAGCTTAGAGAATAACGTATCCGGGATCTTCCTTTTTTATAGGCGGAGGGTGCAACAGGCTTGATGGCGACGTTTTGTAACCGTCTGTCCGTGCGCCGTTCGGAGCCAGGATGAGTCTGTTACGAAGAGTAGTGGAGCGGAATCATGGCCATTATTGTGGCCTAACATGAGGAGCCTGTTGTGGGTAGTGGAGCAGCGTCCGTTGTCGCGACTTGCCAGAGGGTGGAGAGACTGCGCGGTATCCGTCGCAGGAAGTGGAGCAGGATCGTGGCTGTTACTGCGGCCTGCCAAGGAGTGATGGAGCCACGCAAAATCTGTCGCAGGAAGTGGAGCAGAGTAATGGACGTTACTGCGGCCTGCCAGGGAGTGATGGAGCCGTGCAGAATCCGTCGCAGGAAGTGGAGCAGAGTCGTGGCCGAAGTTCGGTTGAGGTGTCTGCGAAGAAAGGTGGCTAGCCGCCCATCTAAGAGGAGCTCGGATGCTGCAAAACCCGTTAAGTGTCTTGGGCATTAAGGCGGCAGGCGAGGGCCGCTTGCCGTAGAAGCTCGAAGTTCGGCTCCTGTAGGAGCTCGGACGGAGTCTTTCCACAGTCGAAGTCGGGGATGAAGTCCGGCTCCTATGGGAATCCGGACAGAGTCTTCCTGCAGTCGAAGTCGAGGATGAAGACCGGCTCCCGTGGGAGTCCGGACGGAGTTTACCCGCAGCTGATGTCGGGGATGAAGTCCGGCTCCCGTAGGAGTCCGGACGGAGTCTACCTGCAGCTGAAGTCGGGGACGAAGTCCGGCTCCCGTAGAAGTCCGAACGGAGTTTACCTGCAACTGAAGTCGGGGATGAGGTCCGGCTCCCGTAGGAGTCCGGACGGAGGCTACCTACAGTTGAAGTCAGGGATGGAGTCCGGCTCCCGTTGGAGTCCGGACGGAGGCTACATGCAGTTGAAGTTGGGGATGGAGTCCGGCTCCCGTAGGAGTCCGGACGGAGTCTACCTGCAGCTGAAGTCGGGGATGAAGTCTGGCTCCCGTAGGAGTCCGAACGGAGGCTACCTACGACTGAAGTCGGGGATGAAGTCCGGCTCCCGTAGGAGTCCGGATGGAGGCTACCTGCAGTTGAAGTCGGGGATGAGGTCGGCTCCCGTAGGAGTCCGAACGGAGGCTACCTGCAGTTGAAGTCGGGGATGAAGTCCGGCTCCCATAGGAGTCCGGACGGAGTCTACCTGCAGCTGAAGTCGGGGATGAAGTCCGGCTCCCGTAGGAGTCCGGACGGAGTTTACCTGTAGCTGAAGTCAGGGATGAGGTCCGACTCCCGTAGGAGTCCGGATGGAGGCTACCTGCAGTTGAAGTCAGGAATGGAGTCCGGCTCCCGTAGGAGTCCGGACAGAGGCTACCTGTAGTTGAAGTTGGGGACGGAGTTCGGCTCCCATAGAAGTCCGGACAGAGTCTACCTGCAGCTGAAGTCGGGGATGAAGTATGACTCCCGTAGGAGTCCGGACGGAGGCTACCTGTGGCTGAAGTCGGGGATGAAGTCCGGCTCCCGTAGGAGTCCGGATGGAGGCTACCTGCAGTTGAAGTCGGGGATGAGGTCCAGCTCCCGTAGGAGTCTGGATGGAGGCTACCTGCAGTTGAAGTCGGAGACGGCGTCCGGCTCCCGTAGGAGTCCGGACGAAGGCTACCTGCAGTTGAAGTCAGGGATGTAGTCTGGATCCCATAGGAGTCCGGACGGAGGCTACCTACAGTTAAAGTCGGGGATGGAGTCCGGCTCCCGTAGGAGTCCGGATGGAGTCTACCTGCAGTTGAAGTCGGAGATGAGGTCCGGCTCTCGTAGGAGTCCGGACGGAGGCTACCTGCAGTTGAAGTTGGAGACGGAGTCCGGCTCCCGTAAGAGTCCGGATGGAGTCTACCTGCAGCTGAAGTCGGGGATGAAGTCTGGCTCCCGTAGGAGTCCGGATGGAGTTTACCTACAGCTGAAGTCGGGGACGAGGTCCGGCTCCTGTAGGAGTCCGGACGGAGGCAATCTGCAGTTGAGGTCGGGGATGGAGTCACGCTCCCGTAGGAGTCCGGTCGGAGGCTACCGGTAGTTGAAGTCGGGGATGGAGTCCGGCTCCCGTGGGAGTCTAGACGGAGTCCATCTGTAGCTGAAGTCGGGGATGAAGTCTGGCTCTCGTAGGAGTCTGGACAGAGGCTACCCGCGGTTGAAGTCAGGGACGAAGTCTGGCTCCCGTAGGAGTTCGGACGGAGGCTACCTGCAGTTGAAGTCGGGGATGAGGTCTGGCTTCCGTAGGTGTCCGGACGGACGCTACCTGCAGCTGAAGTCGGGGATGGAGTCCGGCTCCCGTAGGAGTTCGGATGTAGGCTACCTGCAGTTGAAGTCGGGGACGGAGTCCAGCTCTCGTAGGAGTCCGGACAGAGTCTACCTGTAGCTGAAGTCGGGGATGAAGTCCGGCTCCCGTTGGAGTCCAGACGGAGGCTACCTGCGGTTGAAGTCGGGGACAAAGTTCGGCTCCCGTAGGAGTCCGGACAGAGGCTACCTGCAGTTAAAGTCGAGGATGAGGTCCGGCTCCCGTAGGAGTCCGAACGGAGCCTACCTGCAGCTGAAGTCGGGGATGAAGTCCGGCTCCTGTAGGAGTCTGGATGGAGGCTACCTATAGTTAAAGTCATGGATGGAGGTTGGCTCCCGTAGGAGTCCGGACGGAGGCTACCTGTAGTTGAAGTCGGGGATGGAGTCTGACTCCCGTAGGAGTCCGGATGGAGTCTACCTGCAGTTGAAGTCAGGGACGAGGTCCGGCTCCCGTAGGAGTCCGGACGAAGGCTACCTGCAGTTGAAGTCGGGGATGGAGTCCGGCTCCCGTAGGAGTCCGGACGGAGGCTACCTGCAGTTGAAGTCGGGGATGGAGTCCAGCTGCCGTAGGAGTCCGGACGGAGTCTGGCTCCCGTAGGAGTCCGGACGGAGTCTACCTGCAGTTGAAGCTGGGGACGAGGTTTGACTTTCGTAGGAGTTCGGATGGAGGCAACCTGCAGTTGAAGTCGGGGATGGAGTCCGGCTCCCGTAGGAGTCCGGACGGAGTCTACCTGCAGCTGAAGTCGGGGATGAAGTCCGGCTTCCATAGGAGTCCAGACAGAGGCTACCTGCGGCTGACGTCGGGGATGAAATCTGGCTCGCGTAGGAGTCCGGACGGAGGCTACCTGCAGTTGAAGTCGGGGATGAGGTCCGGCTCCCGTAGGAGTCCGGACGGAGGCTACCTGCAGTTGAAGTCGGGGATGGAGTCCGGCTCCCATAGGAGTCCGGACGGAGGCTACATGCAGTTGAAGTCGGGGATGGAGTCTGGCTCCCGTAGGAGTCCGGACGGAGTCTACCTGCAGCTGAAGTCGGGGATGAAGTCTGGCTCCCATAGGAGTCTGAACGGAGGCTACCTACGGCTGAAGTTGGGGATGAAGTCCGGCTCCCGTAGGAGTCCAGATGGAGGCTACCTACAGTTGAAGTCGGGGATGAGGTCCGGCTCCCGTAGGAGTCTGGATGGAGGCTACCTGCAGTTGAAGTCGGGGATGGAGTCTGGCTCTCGTAGGAGTCTGGACGGAGGCTACCAAAAGTTAAAGTCAGGGACAGAGTCTGGCTCCCGTAGGAGTCTGGACGGAGTCTACCTACGGTTGAAGTCGGGGACGAGGTTTGGCTCCCGTAGGAGTCCAGACAGAGGCTACCTGCAGTTGAAGTCGGGGATGGAGTCTGGCTCCCGTAGGAGTCCGGACGGAGTCTACCTGCAGCTGAAGTCGGGGATGAAGTCCGGCTCCCGTAGGAGTCCGGACGGAGGCTACCTGCGGCTGAAGTTGGGGATGAAGTCTGGCTCCCATAGGAGTCCGGACGGAGGCTACCTGCAGTTGAAGTCGGGGATGAGGTCTGGCTCCTGTAGAAGTCCGGACGAAGGCTACCTGCAGCTGAAGTCAGAGATGAAGTCTGACTCCCGTAGGAGTCCGGACGGAGGCTACCTGCAGTTGAAGTCGGAAATGAAGTCTGGCTCCCGTAGGAGTCCGGACGGAGGCTACCTGCGGCTGAAGTCGGGGACGAAGTCCGGCTCCCGTAGGAGTTCAGACGGAGGCCACCTGCAGTGGAAGTCGGGGATGTCGTCCGGCTCCCGTAGGAGTCCGGACGGAGGCTACCTACAGCTAAAGTCGGGGACGAAGTCTGGCTCCCGTAGGAGTCTGGACGGAGGCGACCTGCAGTTGAAGTTAGGGATGGAGTCTGGCTCCCGTAGGATTCTGGACGGAGGCTACCTGCCGTTGAAGTCGGGGACGAAGTCCAGCTCCCATAGGAGTCTGGACGGAGTCTACCTGCAGTTGAAGTTGGGGACGAGGTCCGACTCTTGTAAGAGTCCGGACGGAGTCTACCTGTAGTTGAAGTCAGGGACGGAGTCCGGACAGAGGCTACCTGCAGTTGAAGTCGGGGATGGAGTTCGGCTCCCGTAGGAGTTCGGACGGAGTCTACCTGCAGTTGAAGTCGGGGATGAGGTCTGGCTCCCGTAGGAGTCCGGACGGAGGCTACCCACAGTTGAAGTCGGGGATGGAGTCCGGCTCCCGTAGGAGTCCGGACGGAGTCTACCTGCAGCTGAAGTCGGGGACGAAGTCCGACTCCTGTAGGAGTCTGGACGGAGGCTACCTGCGACTGAAGTTGGGGACGAAGTCTGGCTCCCATAGGAGTCCGAACGGAGGCTACCTGCAGTTGAAGTCAGGGATGAGGTTCGGCTCTCATAGGAGTCCGGACGGAGGCTACCTGCAGCTGAAGTCGGGGACGAAGTCTGGCTCCCGTAGGAGTCTGGACGGATGCTACCTGCAGTTGAAGTCGGGGTTGGAGTCTGGCTCCCGTAGGAGTCCGGATGGAGGCTACCTGCAATTGAAGTCGGGGATGGAGTTTGGCTCCCGTAGGAGTCCGGATGGAGTCTACCTGCAGTTGAAGTCGGGGATGAGGTCCGGCTCCCGTAGGAGTCCGGACGGAGGCTACCTGCAGTTGAAGTCAGGGATAGAGTTTGGCTCTCGTAGGAGTCCGGACGGAGGCTACCTGCAGTTGAAGTCGAGGACGGAGTCCGGCTCCCGTAGGTGTCCGGACGGAGTCTACCTGCAGTTGAAGTCGGGGATAAGGTCCGGCTCCCGTAGTAGTCCGGACGGAGGCTACCTGCAATTGAAGTCGGGGATGGAGTCCGGCTCCTGTAGGAGTCCGGACGGAGTCTTCCCGCAGTTGAAGTTGGCCTGCTGGTCGGACGCCAGCAGAATCTCCGAGAAGTCACTCCTGACACGAACTTCGGTCGGGGGGTATTTTATACCCCGCACCAGTCCCCCTACTTTCAAGTTTGAATTTCGAACGAAAGAAGTACATAAAGATTTTCACAGCCGAAATCGTTTCCTTGAATCTCGTGCGCGATCGCCCTTAGATATTCGTGCATTTAATGTGCGCGTGCTGGAGTCTTTTCGAATCGGGGTGCTCTGAAGGGTCCTTTCTAAATTTCCGTTGGTGCACTAGCCCAGGTATGGCACAGTAATGGCCCTGTCAGTTGTCAGCCGCTTTTAGCCGCCTGCGGTTGTGAGTGGGACACGTGGCGAGTGCGGGTCGGCCTGGGGAGATCCACGATCATTATAGCGTCGGATCCCAGGGTCTATTTAAACCCGCCTTTCCACCTTCAGGAGTCTCATTCTGCCTGAGAAGTCTGTCGGCGTCTGCTTTCTCTCCGAGAGCCTTGACCCTCTTTGGCATCCTCCTTGGCCCTAGGCGTTCTTCGTGTCATCCCTGTCCTCACCCCTCAACATCCATTGGAGCGATCTAGGTTAGTCCTGGAACCTTCATTTCTTTTCCTGCCATCTAGGTGCCTTTTCTCCCTCATTTTTCTTCTGTTGCATTCCTCTGGTTTGGTCTCCCGTAAACTTTTCGCCGCTTGTCCCGCCTGATTTCTCCGGGATTTTTAGGATCTTTGTTTGAAATATCTTCTGGCACCTCCGCCTCCAGTGGTTCTAGGAGTTCGTCTGTCTCAGCCCCCCAAAACCCCCATACTGTAGACGAACCCACATCTAGGGCTGGGCCTTGCCCGTTTTTGCGTCGAGTACCATTCATTATACTCTTGCTCCGGATGAACTTCTTCTGGTAAGGGTTCAGTATGGAGTTCCTCCGGAGTATGATCTGGAGCTTCCTGGTCCCTCCGACCGGGCTAGCACCCCCCCACCTGGCCGTTTCTGCCTGTATCAAGAGGCCTTCCGTGCCGGACTTCGGCTTCCACTTTCCCCCTTCATCGTCGCCCTTTTCTGCTTTTCAAATATTTCCTTAGCTTCTGTCGTGCCGAATTCCTTTAAGTTTCTGATAGGGTTTCTCTCCCTTTGCCATGTAGTCGAGGTTCAGCTATCCCTTTCTTTATTTAGGTATTTTTACACCTTCAAGCGCCACCCCTCGACGAAGGACTGGTGGTATTTCTCTCCCCGGTTTGGCAAGAAGGGGTTGCTGAAAGGTGCTCCCTCTTCGATCCATAACTGGAAGGGGAAGTACCTCTTCATCCATTGCCCGACCTTGAGGCTAGGATTGCCTCCTTGGGGCTCCCTAAGGGACTCTGTCCGTCGGGCTCCTAGTCTGGGGGAGGACGACCTTCAGGCCGCCCAAAGGCTTCTTGGTTATTTGGCTCCTTCTCTTCCTAACCTTCTGAAGGAGCAGTTTTTGCTCAACATCGGCCTGAGTCTCTTGGATCCTGCGAGTATCCCATCTTTCCTTTCCCCTCTTTTTTTTTTCTGCTCTTCTTTTCTTTCTTTTCTTTCTTTCTCTCTCTTTTTTTTCTCTCTCTTTTTTTTTTTGCGTGCCACTTCTTCCTTTTTCACCCCCTCATTGATCTTTTCTCTCTCTTTTTTTTTTAGGAATGGACGTCAAAGCAGTACGGATGCTCGCCAGGGGCCTCAAGGCCCACAAAAGGAAAGACACTGCGGCCTCCAGATCGGCCAAGAAGGCCAGAATGGAGGAGACGAGCCCGATCGTGCCTGCCCAGGCGGCCCTCGTAGTCGACATCCCCTCAGATGCTGAACCTCCGACTCCCCGGGCTTCTTCAAGGAGTCCCCCCGCTGAGGTTCCCACTTATGGGGTCCACCCCGAGGAGGCACCGGGGGTTGAGAGGGGGAGAAGAAGGAAGTCGGTGGCCCGCAGGGTGAGTCACCGCCGAGCTGCCATCAAAGAGTCCCTCGGTTCCGAAGAAGAGTCGGGGGACTATCCCTTTAATGACAGGGACCTGGTCAAGCGATTGATCGACGGTTGCATTCTGCCCAAAGTCATCCGGAGGATCGATCGCGTCGATCCCGAACAGCAGGTCTGGGACTCCCTAGGGTCTTTTCTCGAGGTAAACAAATTCACTTTCCTCCTTCCCCTCGTGCCTTCATTTAATTAGCTTCTCAACCTTCATTCCGACCTCCTTGTCGCCCTTGCAAATCGGGCACCAGCTCCTTGCCAATATCGAGGTGATGAATCGAGCGAGGAGGGATGCCATTCAGGCGGAGGAGAGTCATCGGGCCGAAGTCGCCCACCTCAAAGAAAAGGTCGTGGAGGTAACCACCCTCCAAGAGGCCATGGAGAGGGAGAAACAGGCCTTGGAGAAAGAAAAATAGATCTCGGAGGAGACGGCGAGGAAGGCGGAGGCTGAGGTCACAAATTTGGTGGAGTAGATCCTGATCCTAGTCTCGAAGGCCAGAGTTCAAGCGGTGGAGGAGTTCAAGGCCTCTGCGGAGATGAGGGACCTGAACGTCAAGTTCGGCCAGGAAGCATTCGTCAAGGGATTCAAGCTCTGCCAGGAGAAGGTGGCCAAGAAATTTCCTGAGCTCGATCTCGGCTTCTTAGATGAGGTGTCTGAAGATGAAGCCGGTCCCTCTCCCACTGCTACTGCTACCGCAGCCCCTCTTCCGGGAACACCGAGCTCTCCAACTCCTACCCCAGAGGTCTGAGACCTCTGAACTTATATTTTTCTTTCATTGCGATTTTTCCTTTTCCTCCTGTCCTTAAGAAACATTTAATCAATAAAATTGAACTCCTCCTTTTGGAGGGCTTTTCCACTCTGCTCCCCCCTTTTATTTTTATTTTTGCTTTACGCAATGGAATGCGCTTTGACGCCTTTAACTCCCGATGGCAGTGTCCTGCCGTAGCACTCCCCCTGCCATAGGGGATTCTGCTGAAGTCCACGATCCGTCGTCTGAAGAAGGAAGTTCATCACTTAACAAGAAGGTCGAAGAAGATGGATGGCGAGCTTCGCAGGCTGAGGAAGAGCCACTCTAAAGCCACAGCAGAGGCCACCCGCTTTCGGAACCTCCACATGAAGGGGATCATGGAGAAGGAGCTCGAGGAACACAAGAAGCGTGCCAGCGATCGGTCTTGGGCTCAAGCTGCCAAGATCAGTTCTTTCAGAGTGGAGCTGTCGGCCGCACAGGAGAGGATCAGTCAGTTGGAAGGAAGCTCATCCCTACTTCCGACACGGGCCGATTGCGATTGGGAATGGTCAAAGAAGCTCTCCGACCTTCAACAACAGCTCCGAGATGCTAAGGCGAACTACGACGTGTACCGGGCCAGCTGGTGCAGGAAGGTGGACGAATAAAGGGGGCAGCTTAGGATGGTGACTGACGAGGTTGCCCACCTTCAAAGACAGCTAGCTGAAGGGGCCCAGTTTGCTTCCGCTCGGGATTCCGACGAACTCCAATCCCTGAGGAGAACCGTAGAGGAGCTATCTGTCGCCCTTGGGGAGGGGAGGGCCAAACTGCAGCAATTGAAGATCAACTGGTGTACGAGCAGCAGGCAGTCAAGGATGCAGAGGTGAAATTCGAGGTCCTGAGAAAGAGGCATCGAGAGGCGAAGAACGAAAGCCAGCGATTTCATTGGAGGTACATGGAGATATTAATGAGAGAGAGAGAGTTGGAAAGAGAAGTCAAGAGCTTAAGGCACTCCTTGACGAGGGCCGAAGCCGAAAGTTCGAAGTCGGAGGAAGCTGAGCCCCCTTAGGGCTCTTTTATCTTTCGTCCCTCTAAGTGCCTTCCTTTGCCGCTTGTCTGTTCGTCGTCGCCACTGCTATTGTCGTTGTTGTCGTTGTTTTTTGGTTCTTGTCTTCTTCTCTCTTTTTTTTCTTTTTGGTCTTTCAGGCCCTGTAATGCACATTTTGTAAATGAAATGAAAAGGCCTTTGTTACCTTATCGTATGTCATGTTGAATTGTCGTGCGCTGGACTTCTTTCATTTTTGTCCCGTGTGATGTAGACGTTGTTCGAAGGCTCCTTGTTCGTCCTTGCATTAGGTCGTCGTTGCCGAGTTTCTTGTGCTTTTGATTAGTTCGGCATCGATGCTGCTTGGGGATTCCTAGTCACCGTCGTGTCGATTTGCCCTTTGTTTGTGTCTGTAGATCTTACTTTTTCCACCTCCCTCTTCATAGAGATGAGGTCCTTTGTGCTTTTAGTGTAGTTCGGTCTCCATTTTTCGTTGGGGTAGCCCGTCGTTGTTCCTTCACATTTCCCTCCCTTTTTTTTTCTTTTTTTTTGTCGGGTCTCGAATGGCTGGACCCTAATTGGTGTCGAGACGAGGTTCTTCCCCTATCTCTGATGTGATCAGTTTCAGCTCGGGTTAGGATGAGATCCTCCTTCTGTTCCTAATCGGGCTGCGGGGCTCGCATGGGCACTGTATGGCCTCTCCTCCCATCCGGTCTACAAATAATCGGGCCTTCAACCTTGCTCATGTTAGGGCGAGGTTCTCCTCCTATCCCTGACATGGCTGTGGGGGGCATATGGGCACTGCATGGCCTCTCCCCCCATCCGGTCTACCAATAACCAGGCCTTCGACTTTGCTCAAGTTAGGGCGAGGTTCTCCTCCTGTCCCTAACAGGGCCGTGGGGTCACATATGGGCGTTGCAGGGCCTCTCCCCCCATCCGGTCTAAGGAGAACCAGGCCTTCGACTTCGCTCAAGTTAGGGCGAGGTTCTCCTCCTGTCCCTAACAAGGCCGTGGGGGCACATATGGGCATTGCAGAGCCTCTCCCCCCATCCGGTCTAAGGAGAACCGGGCCTTCGACCTTGCTCATATTAGGGCGAGGTTCTCCTCCTGTCCCTAACATGGCTGTGGGGGCGTATGTGGGCGCTGTATGGCCTCTCCCCCCATCCAGTCTAAGGAGAACTGGGCCTTCGACCTTGTGGTTAACCGTCACATTGGGGTTCGTTTTCGCTATCCGAAGGGGTCATCCTCTGTCGTTTCAAGTTCATGCAAAAAGGGAAAGATGTGCAAGTGTGAAAGAAATCTTGATTTAAAGTGTTCAATATATTTACAAATTTTCAAACCCTAGGGCCGTGGAAGGTCTGCCTCCTGTCAAGGTCATCCAGAGATGGAGTTGATGATCCCAATTGGGGGCCGATCTCCGGGCTGCTCTTCCTCCTTGGTGGCTCAGGCTGCGGGAGGGCCCTCGGTCGGTCCTCTCTACCCTCAGGCCGGCATCGAATGAACCTATCGAGCCGGCCTCGATGGATGAGCTCCTCGATCTCGTCTCGGAGCTGAATGCATTCCTTCGTGTCATGGCCGTGGTCACGATGGTAGAGGCAGAATTTATTAGGATTGTGCCTCCCGGGGTGCGTGCGCATCCTTTCGAGCCTTGGGAGCTACTCCCTGATTTTCATCAGCACCTGGGCCTTCGACGCATTGAGGGGGGCGTAGCTGCGAAATCTTCCTGGAGGAGAGCTCTGCCGAACCCTACGCTTCGAGCTTCTCTGCCTACGTGCCCGGGGTGGAGTCTAGGTGCGCTTGTGCCCGGGAGGAGTTCGGGATCGTGGCCAAGCTTCCCTCAGCCCTTTTTTGATTGCGGGCTTGCTCGAGTCTCCCGCCTGCCGCTCTCTCACAGTCTCCTCATCCTTCATTCTAAAGGCTTCCTCTGCTCGGGCGTACCCTTCAGCCCGAGCCAACAGATCAGCAAAATCCCTGGGGTACTTCTTCTCCAGGGAGAATAAAAGGTCGTTCTTCTGAAGGCCACCTTTCAGGGCAGCCATAGCTACTGATTGGTCCAAATTTTGGACCTCCAATGCGGTGACATTGAAACGGTTGATGTAGGCCCGGATGGACTCCCCCTTCCTCTGCTTGATATTGATGAGGGACTCCGAACCCTTTCGGGGGCACCGACTGCTAACAAAATGAGCCACAAACTGGTGGCTCATCTGATCAAAGGAAAAGATGGTACCCGACTTCAGCATCGAGTACCAGTTTCTCGCCGCTCCCTTCAAGGTGGATGGGAAGGCTCGGCACAGGATGGCGTCAGGGGCATCGTGAAGCAGCACCATTGTCTGGAAGGCCTCCAGGTGGTCCACCGAGTCCGAAGTTCCGTCGTAGCTTTCAAATTGAGGGAGCTTGATGTTTGGCGGGATCGGTTCCTGCATGATCATTTGAGAAAAGGGGGGGTCAGTGCAAATGTCCTCACCGTAGGCGGGGGGTGCGTGGCGGAGCTCCTCGATCCATCGGTTCATCTCCCAGAGCTGTTGATCCAGGAAATCCTCTCGACTGTGAGTCTCGAGGTTTCTCTGGTAGGAGGGAGGCAGGGATCTCCCCGGGGTAAAATCATGATCCGACTGAGGGCTCTCCACCCTCGAATTCATCTTTCCGGGGAAGACGGGGCGGCTGGCCCAAGTGGCCCATCCTACCATCGGATGCTGGGGTTCTGGCGATGCTCTCTCCAGTCACGCTGATGCCTGCGGCTGCTGCTGCTGTTGCATGGCCTGCATGGCCTCAGTGAGGCCTCTGACCTGCTGCACCAGTAGGTCGAACTGCTCCGCACCAACTGTCATTGCCGGAGGAAGGGGAGGAGGCTGGAAAACTGGAGGTGAGGCCGAAGCCTGAGATCTGGCTGCGGAGGCCGTAGATCGCCACGTAGATGCCCTGCGGGGCGGCATCGGGCAAAAATCTTGCAGAGGAAGGAGAAGAGGATGTCGAGGAAGGTGACCGGAGATGGTTCCGTTGAGCGCTCCTTTAAGAACAAGGGTACTGTGAAAGCACAGGGCCCTTCCCCTAGCGCCAATCCTGTTGGTGCAAAAATTTGCCTGTGCCGGGGAAGCTGGAGTCGAGGGAGTCGCGGTCGCCGTCGGAACCTGCAAAAGAAGTCTAAACCGGAGGTGGGGTTGCTCCGGCAAGACCCTCCGACGCTCAAGTCAGTTCTCTGCCTCAACAAGAATGGAGCGCTCAAATGAAAATTTTAGCAGAATTTTAGGATAGAGAATAGAGCTTAGAGAATAACGTATCTAGGGTCTTCCCTTTTTATAGGCGGAGGGTGCAACAGGCTTGATGGCAACATTTTGTAACCGTCTGTCTGTGCACCGTTCGGAGCTAGGATGAGTCTGTTACGAAGAGTAGTGGAGCGGAATCGTGGCCATTATTGTGGCCTGACACGTGGAGCCTGTTGTGGGTAGTGGAGCAGCGTTCGTTGTCGCGACTTGCCAAAGGGTGGAGAGACTGCGCGGTATCCATCGCAGGAAGTGGAGCAGGATCGTGGCCGTTATTGCAGCTTGCCAGGGAGTGATGGAGCCACACGGAATCTATCGTAGGAAGTGGAGCAGAGTCATGGCCGTTACTGCGGCCTGGCAGGGAGTGATGGAGCCGCATGGAATCTATCACAGAAAGTGGAGCAGAGTCGTGGCCGAAGTTCAGTTGAGGTGTCCAGCGGAGAAAGGTGGCTAGCCTCCCATCTGAGAGGAGCTCGGATGCTGCAAATCTCGTTAAGTGTCTTGGGCATTAAGGCGGCAGGCAAGGGCCACTTGTCGTAGAAGCTCGAAGTTCGGCTCCTGTAGGAGCCCAGACGGAGTCTTCCCGCAGTCGAAGTCGGGGATGAAGTCTGGCTCCCGTGGGAGTCCGGACGGAGTCTTCCCGCAGTCGAAGTCGGGGACAAAGTCCGGCTCCCGTGGGAGTCCGGACAGAGTTTACCTGCAGCTGAAGTCGGGGACGGAGTCCAGCTCCCGTAGGAGTCCGGACAGAGGCTACCTACAGTTGAAGTCAGGGACGGAGTCCGACTCATGTAGGAGTCCGGATGGAGTCTACCTGCAGTTGAAGTCAGGGATGAGGTCCGACTCCCGTAGGAGTCCGGACGGAGGCTACCTGCAGTTGAAGTCGGGGACGGAGTCCGGCTCCCATAGGAGTCCGGACGGAGGCTACTCGCGGCTGAAGTCGGGGATGAAGTCCGGCTCTCGTAGGAGTCCGAACGGAGGCTACCTGTGGCTGAAGTCGGGGACGAAGTCCGACTCCCGTAGGAGTCCGGATGGAGGCTACCTGCAGTTGAAGTTGGGGATGAGGTCCGGCTCCCGTAGGAGTCCGAACGGAGGCTACCTGTAGTTGAAGTCGGGGACGAAGTCCGGCTCCCGTAGGAGTCCGGACGGAGTCTACCTGCAGCTGAAGTCGGGATGAAGTCCGGCTCCCGTAGGAGTCTGGACGGAGTTTACCTGCAGCTGAAGTCAGGGACGAAGTCCGACTCCCGTAGGAGTCCGGACGGAGGCTACCTGCGACTGAAGTCGGGGATGAAGTCTGACTCCCGTAGGAGTCCGGACGGAGGCTACCTGCAGTTAAAGTCGGGGATGAGGTCCGGCTCCCGTAGGAGTCCGGACAGAGGCTACCTGCAACTGAAGTCGAGGATGAAGTCCAGCTCCCGTAGGAGTCTGGACGGAGGCTACCTGCAGTTGAAGTCAGGGGTGGAATCCGGCTCCCGTAGGAGTCCGAACAGAGGCTACCTATAGTTGAAGTCGGGGACGGAGTCCGGCTCCCGTAGGAATCCGGACGGAGTCTACCTGCAGTTGAAGTCGGGGACGAAGTCCGACTCCCGTAGGAGTCCGGACGGAGGCTACCTGCAGTTAAAGTCAGAGACGGAGTTCGGCTCCCGTAGGAGTCTGGATGGAGGCTACCTGCAGTTGAAGTCGGGGATGGAGTCTGGCTCCCGTAGGAGTCCGGATGGAGTCTACCTGCAGTTGAAGTCGGGGATGAGGTCCGGCTACCGTAGGAGTCCGGACGGAGGCTATCTGTAGTTGAAGTCGGGGTTGGAGTCCGGCTCCCGTAGGAGTCCGGACGGAGTCTTCCCGCAGTTGAAGTTGGCCTGCTGGTCGAACGCCGGCAGAATCCCCGAGAAGTCACTCCTGACATGAACTTCAGTCGGGGGGTATTTTATACCCTACAAACATATATTTGTATAATTAATATATCATTTTGCTTTCTTTTAATAAAAAATGTTGTGTCTATATTTTCTCTTGAAAATTTATTATTAATTAAAAATTTACTTAATCTTTCATACCAAGCCCTGGGTGCTTGTTTCAAACCATATAGTGCTTTATTTAATTTAAAGACATGATTGGAAAAAGCATGATTTTCAAAACCTGGGGGTTGTTCTACATAGACTTCTTCAGCAATATATCCATTTAAAAAAGTACTTTTGACATCCATTTTAAATAATTTAAATTTTATAAAGCAAGCATATGCAACTAGAAGTCTAATTGCTTCTAATCTAGCAACAGGTGCAAATGTCTCATCAAAATTAATTCCTTCTTCTTGATTATAACCTTTTGCAACTAATCTTGCCTTATTTCTTATCATATTTCCATGCTCATCCAATTTATTCCTATATATCCATTTTGTGCCAATTATTGAGTAGTTTTTAGGTCTTGATACTAAGGTCCATACATTATTTCTTTCAAATTGATTAAGTTCTTCTTGCATTGCATTAATCCAATTATAATCTTTTTCAGCTTCGTCTATAGTTTTAGGTTCAAAATGAGAGACAAAAGTACAATGATTGAATACATCTTTAAGAGAAGAAAGAGTTCTTACCCTATGTGTAGGATCACCAATGATTAGTTTCTTGGGGTGATTGTGATCATACCTCCATTCTTTGGGTAGATTGTTTGTACCTTAAGGTTGTTCTTGTCGTTCTTCACCTTCCTCATCTTGTTTGTCTTCATGTTCTTCATCATCTTGAATTATTGAATCTTTTAGAGTGATCTCCTTCATCCCTTCTATAAAAGGATCTGCATCATCAAAACCTTCATTCTTCCTTGAAGGAAGATCGTTAGTTTCATCAAAGACAACATGTATTGACTCCTCTACTACTAATATTCTTTTGTTAAAAACTCTAAAAGCTTTACTAGAAGAGGAGTAACCAAGAAAAATTGCTTCATCAGATTTTGCATCAAACTTTTCTAGTCTTTCTTTACCATTATTTAACACAAAACATCGGCAACCAAAAACATAAAAATATGCAATGTTTGATTTTCTTCTTTTCCAAAGCTCATAGGGAGTTTTTTTTAAAATTTGTCTAATTAAAGTATAATTTAATATGTAAAATACTGTGTTAATAACTTCTGCTCAAAAGTATCTTGGAAGGTTGCTTTCACACAGCATGGTACGAGCTATTTCTTCAAGGGTTCTATTTTTTCTTTCTACTACCCCATTTTGTTGGGGTGTCTTAGGTGCTGAAAAATTATGGCCTATTCCTTTTTCATCATAAAATTTTTCAAAATCTTGATTTTCAAATTCAGTTCCATGATCACTTCGAATATTTTGAATTGAAAAATCTTTCTCATTTATGACTTTTCGATAAAATTTAGAGAAAACTTGAAAAGTTTCATCCTTGTGTGCCAAAAAGAAAACCCATGTAAAATAAGAGAAATCATCAATAATTACAAAACCATATCATTTTTCTCCTAGACTAGTAGTTCTAGTAGGTCCAAATAAATCCATATGCAATAGTTCTAATGGCCTAGAAGTTGAAACAATATTTTTAGATTTGAATGAAATCCTTGTTTATTTACCTAGTTGACATGCATCACAAATTCTATCCTTTTCAAAATTTAATTTGGGTAAACCAATAACCAATTCCTTCTTAATGAGTTTTGAAAGTGAGTGCATGCTAATATGTGCAAGCCTACGATGCCAAAGCCAACTAGTTTCATTAATCTTGGCATTCAAGGATACTAGGCATTACATGTTTATTTTGGATAGATCATTCAAATCTACCATATAAACATTGCCATGTCTATGTCCAACAAATTTAATGCCTTCATTAATAGGACTAGTTACAACACAAATAGAAGATTCAAAAATAATTTTATATCCTTTATCACAAAATTGACTGATGCTTAATAAATTATGTTTTAAACCATCTACTAATAAAATATTTTCAATAAATTTGGAGGGAGTGATACCAATGTTACCTATACTAATGATTTTTCCTTTACCATTGTCTCCAAAGGTAACCATCCCTCCATTCTTAGCATCAAGTGTGATGAATTGGGATTCATCACCAGTCATCTATCTCGAGCATCCACCATCAAGATACCATTTTCGGTTTGCTCCTTGGAATGCTAGACACACCTGCAAGCAAAAGTCAAATTTTTACTTTAGGTACCCAAGCTTTCTTGGGTCCTTTTTGGTTAGTCACAATGGTTCCTTTTAGAACCCATATTTTCTTTGCATTAGAATTTAAGAAATTGTTAGAGAGATAAGTGTACGACTTGTGACCTACTTTACCATATTTGAAGCAAGTAATGTTTAAAAATTTATTGTTTGAAGAGTTTACATAGATATTTTTTCGAAACTTTTGTTTCTTCAAGGGGTTGTAACCAAGACCAGCCTTATCATAAACAGCCTTTTAATTTTTAAGAATTATATTAAGTTTATTAGAACTTAAAGTGAATTTTTTAACTATTGGTTTTAGCTTGGCAATTTCATTCTTTAAGTTCAGATTTTCTTGAAGCAAAGTAGATTTTTCATTTGAAATACTCTCATTTTGTTTTAGTAGAGATTGATTCTTTGATTTTAACTCTTTGTTCTTTACCCCTAGCTTCTTTAGTTCATCAATTAAGTCATAAAAAGCTTCATGAAGTTCTTCAAAGGTAAAGTCAACAGGAGTTGAAGAGTTTACCTCATTTTCATGTGCTATAAGGCACAAGTTGGCTTGTTCTGTTGAGTCTTCCTCTTCGGAGCTTGAGTCATCACTTCCACTCCAAGTAGCCATCATGGCCTTTTTCTTATACTTCTTGGGACCTTTTTCAGTTGTAGATATTCAGACTTGAAATGTCCCAGTTTCTTGTATTCATAGCAGATAAGGGGTTGGTCTTTATTCTTTTCTTTGCTATGTTCTCCTTTTGTGAGTGGCCTCTTCCTCATTCCTTGTTTCTTTTTCCTTAAAAACTTCTTGAACCTTCTGGTAATGAGAGCCATCTCTTCATCCTGCTCTTCATTTTCGGTATCATCAGTTTCTTCATCAAGTTGGGCTATGGATTTGAGGGCAATTGTTCTCTACTTTTTGACTTCTTCCTCTTGATGTTGTTTCATGCTCAGCTCATGTGTCATTAGTGATCCAAGAAGCTCTTCCAAGGGTAGAATATTTAGATCCTTGGCTTCTTGGATGACGGTCACTTTGGCTTCTCAAGTTCTTGGTAAGGACCTAAGAATCTTTCTTACAAACTCACTGTTAGAATAGAACTTACCAAAATTTTTTAAACCATTTATAATATCAGTAAAATGAGTAAACATATCAGTTATAGATTCATCATGCTCCATTTTAAAAAGTTCATATTTATGTACGAGCATGTTAATTTTGGACTCCTTTACTTGATTAGTTCCTTCATGAGTTACTTCTAACCTATCCTATATTTCTTTAGCAGACATGCAAGTTGAAATGTGATTGAATTCATTAGCATCAAGAGCACAATACAAAATATTCATAGCTTTAGCATTTAGTTGGGCCATTTTCTTATCAACCTTATCCCAATCCTTTTCGAGTTTGGCTGATTCCACACCATCAATAATTTTAGTGGGTGTGTGAGGGCCGTTTACTATGATACTCCACATATCATAGTCGGGTTTGGTAGCAGATTCTTCAGATGTAGAGAAAAAATTAATTATGCATCCATATATCAAATCCTAGCTCTAATACCAGCTGTAAGAAAAATTTGATTCAAGATTGGATCGTCATAGAGCATCTAAAAATTTTTCTACAATAAGCTAACAAAGATTTTATCTTTTATCTTATATGCAGTAGAATATGGATCAAATCCAAAAAGATTTCTTGAATCTAAAGTCTTACAAAATTTTGAACGTACAAACCCTTTACTTCGTGAGCACGCCAAGCTTCATAGAAAAATAGGATAAAGTCTTAGATCCTTATTCCTTCTCAAGGCAACAAGAGAGGGAGAATGAAGAACTTTGGTGTGACGCCTCACACCAGGAAGTGGGACACCAAGGGCTCTTCATGCCAAGGGGTTGGACGCCCAAAACTCCACATGCCAAGGAGAGGGATTGGTTCCTTCTCTTGGATGCCTCCTCTCTCTCTATCTTTCTCACCTTAACACATAATCTAATTGTTATGCTTTGATAGTTAGAGATCCTCCCTATTTATAGATGATTCCTTATGACCTAATAGACTAGGAGTTCTAATTCAAATCAACTTTGAATTAATCCTTCCCTTATCTAATAAGGAATCCTATATGATATAGGATACGCACCCCCATGCATCCACACCAACACCTAAGAGGAGGGTGGCAAAACCAGCACCCCCACCCTTCTTTGGTTGGTCATGAGGAGAGAGAATCCCAACAAAGTAGACTTTAAGGATCCAATCTAAATATGGATCAATTTGAATCCAATTCAAACTTGATTCGAATCGATTTCGAATAGACTATCAATCCGAAACTATTTAGAATTTAGGATCAAGTCTAACTTAGATTTTTAATCTAATTAAGTCTAATTAAATTAGATCTAATCTAAAATTAATTAGTACTTAAATTCAATCTCTCATAGACTCCTTGGATCATAGATCAAATCTTATTCATCTTCAAAATTAAATCTAAATCTCATATCTAGTACTAGCTAGATATAGTCAACTGTTTCATCTCATATGACCCATAACTTAATTCTCAATTAAATTAATCTATTTATTCAATCAAGTCATATACTTGCAAATTAAATATATAAACTTAGGTTAATCTTTTCCTACGTCATTTGACTATGTACGTGACTCTACAGGTTTGAATACTAAGCTGATAGTATAAGAATCATTTTCTATACTAATCAAAATTATCATCTAGTAATGATTTTCAATATTCAGATAGATCAAATATTTGTAAGACAATTGTTGCCCAGCTATGCAACCCAAGAGGGAGGGTGAATTGAGTTTCTAAAAATTTTAAACTTAACTTTCAATTTATGAAGATTATTTAACAATAGCAAGATAAGTAAGAAGAGTGAAATTGATTCAAGGCTAATGGTTGAATGTAAGAATGCAAGAGAATAAAGAAGTTTTAAAGAAGAGCAATTAGGTACAACACAAACAAAAGGGTTTATAGTGATTCGGTGCCAACCTTGCACCTACATCCACTCCCAAGCTTCTACTTGAGAATTTCAATCCACTAACTTGTATTCAACCTGAATACACTCGTCGAAATCTCTGACTCTAGCTATTCCAAGCTAATCCACTTATTTTTTGGGTACAAGCCAACCCAATACAATCTGATTCAAGGTTTGGATCAACCTTTTCATGTTTTAGAATCCTTCCAAAATAAAAATAATAACTCAAAAGAAGTATTACAATTAACAGCACAGAAAATACAAAGGAAGCCCCTTTAATGAGCAAATGAAGCTTTAAATACACTTTACTCAAATAGAAGAGAGCTCTTTTTGATTTCCTCAAGGTGGTTGAAGACTTAAATGAGCACTTGAGGAGTTGGTGAGCTTGAATTAAAAGCTTCTTGAATGCTTTGAGTAGGCTCTTGCTTAGAGCTGAAATATATGCTTGAAAATCCTCTTTTAAAACCCTTCTCTTTTTCTCTATATATTTGATTCCCTCCTTTAAGTCCCTTTTTATAACTTCAAATAATGGTGGAGAGTAATTTGGGCTAAAATAGAGCTGTTAGAGCACATTAAATGAGTATTAAATACAATTAAAATGGGTTGAAAACTAGCCGTTGTGGAACTTTTCCGTCACAGGGGTCGACTCATAGGGTCGACTCATGCTCATGGGTCGACCTCTGTGGAATAGAACAGAAAATGACTGTTCTATAATTTTGGCCTACAAAGCAGCAGAGGTCGACTCATAGGGTCGACTCATGCCAATGGGTCGACTCATAGAGAGTGCCAGCCAAAATTTCAGCGTGCTGTTCAGCTCTTTAAGCCATGAGTCGACTCATGGGGTCGACTCACAAATAAAAAACTTGATTTTTTTTGCAAAATATATTTTCAAAAATATTAAAATTTTTTCCAGTAGACTGCACGTCTTTTGTTCTTATTCTTGAGGCTTCTAAATCAGTTATTGATGAAATTATGATTTTGCCCCTAAAATGCAATAAATATTTTTTCAAACCAAAATCATTAGTAATCCCCTCAAATGCTTTGTAATCATCAAAATCAATTCAAGGAGCAACAACAATATTCAAGAACCTATACATATAGTTACTACATAATTCATCCCTTTGACCTTGAATGCTTTAGGATGATCTAGGGTTAAACTGTTAACCCTGAAAGAATCATCCATATTGTATTCCAACCTTTTAAATCCACCACATAGATTACCCTAGCCAATATTTTACTAAATTAAAATACAGTGATGCATTAGCTCCTATAATTCGAAGGGATCAATTTTATCTTGATCCATACACAGACTTCGTAAGTACTTGACTGTACCCTGTAGCCTTCCGTTACTACAATAGAAATGCAGATAGTCCGGCACCAAAACACAGTGAGTTATTTATAAGTCACTATGGTGATCTCAAGTTTAAGAGATATTTATGTCTATACACTTCGCAAACTACTCTTGACAGTAGAGTGCTCAACCGATGAGTCACTTGTTCAGTGATGATGTATTCCTACATCTCACATATATGCCATACCAGTATCTCCACACTCCTTAGTTAAGAGGATAACTAATCTATATGGCACACAATAATCTTTACTCGATGAACATCATCATCTTATAATGACGTATCATTTGATCGCAAACATATTTAGGAACTATTCGATAAATCTTTCTTTATCAATAACATTATAGTTCTAAGGACTTCATTACAACATAAGAGTTCTAACAAAGAAGATATAACTTTATGATAAAAAATATTAAAATAATTTTTATTTATTAATAAATAATTTATATATATATTACAAAATGAGCACAATCATCCAAATGATTGGCTTTAGGACATATTTTCTAATAGTGAGATCGACGGGAGGATACGTCATTAACTCGCCATAGGCAAAAATTATCTTGGTTAATAGCCTTCCAATTAAAAACCATCGATCAAGATTTGTCTTAGATACCAAATGGCTTATTAGTAATTAGTTAGATTAGGCGAATCGAGTTTGAGCCATAAAGTCAAATTAAGTCCTTAAATTGACTGGATTCTACATATAGGGTTTAATCAACTCAATCTACAACACTCGTAGAATCATAAGCTCAATTGATCTAACCCAAATCAATATTTGATTCGATTTGATCAATAGCTACATCAATTTTGATCCAATATAATCTAATCATAACCTAAGATGTAATCTTAATGTAAAACTATCCAGGCCCAATGATTCATGCACACACTAATTTTAGATCATAAAAATAATTTTTCAAATCTAAATATATTGTATGAAAAGTAAGTTTTTGGTTATCAAAATACTTTCAAAATATGCATGCAATCAAATATCATATATATAAAAAATTTTAGATTTTTCATAAATTAATTTTAGATCTAACATACCATCATATATATCATATACAAAAAATTCAGATCATAAAAATTAAATTTCTAACTTATGCATGCTTTCATATATCACATATATGATTAAAAATCAGAACTAAAATACTTTTTAGATCTGAATATAAATACATACATCGTATGTATGAACCAAAATTAAAATTTTAAAAATAATTTTCAATACTTTTATGCTACTTTCATACATATGAACATGTGGCTCTGATATCATTGTTGAATTTTTTACAGATGTTAGTGCATATGGATTTTAAAAATTTTTTAAATCTAAAATATAGTAAAAAATTAGATTAAAATAATTTTAATTTAAGCATGCATTCATCATATGAAAGTACATATAGATCTAGTTCATATACTAAAATTAATATAAACTGATTTTAGTAGAAAGAAATAAAATTCTGTAATTAAGTTGCATATCTGAATCGCTTTTCTTTTGCCTCAAACCTGTAACCGGGGTTGAATCCAATTCAATCCCTAGATCTAGAGTTGAGTAGGTTCTGAATTAGCAGCATAAATATCCTACCTCTATGGATATCTATAGGGTCAATCTGGATTGGCTCCTACTAAAACAACTCACTTAAACTCAAAGTCTGAATAGGCTTGAACCAAGCCTGGATAGGGATCAACCCTTGATCTATTTTTCTTAATTCTTGAATGAACCAACCCTTATTTAATATTTTTTTTATTCTTGAAGAAATCAAGAATCCTTCTTGATCCCTCAACTAACCAAGAACTAATTAAAAAGTAGTTGTAACAATCTCCTAATAAACTTGAGTGGAAGAAGAAGAACTCCAACAACTTTGTAGCACCAACCCTTGATACCAAAAAGATGTTGCCACCCACCTCTCTCCAAAATTTAAAAAAGAGGATGCCTAGAGAGAGAGGGAATAGGCTAGAGAGAGGAGAGAGGGTGTTGGGCACAGTGAGGGTGGCGATAAGAAAAGAAATTATGAGATTAATTTAACATGTAAGGCTAGGATCCTTTAAATAGACAACATAATAGAGTCAAAATTAAATTAGGATCTTTTTTTCTAATCATATTAGAAATTCTAGCTTAAAGCCTTTTGGACTAAATCAAAGAGGCACCACCTAGCCTAGACCCACGCCCACATTGGGCTTGGACATCCCATCATATGAGATCCAATTAAACATGTTCTAATCAGCCCACATGGTTTTATAAATTCAATTCAAGAATTTTTGATTAAATTAAGATAAATTTTCAATAAAAAAAATAAGAAACTCTTTTTTGATTTAATTTAAATCATAAATTGAGTATCCTATTGGAAATTATGTCCTAAAATCAATCATATGACGATTGAGTTCATCTTTATATATGAATTATTGATAAATGAATAATAGTTATTCCAGTATTTTTCATCATAAAGTTACATCTTCTTTGAACTCTTATGCTGTGATGAGGTCCTTAGAACTATGTTAGTATATAATAAAGAGAGAATTTATCATATAGTTCTTAAATATATTCGCCATCAAATAATACATCATTACAGGATCATGATGCTTATCGAGTGGAGGTCATTGTGTGCCATATGGGTTGGTTGTCCTCTTAACCAAAGAGTGTGGGATACTGATATGGCATACAGGTGAGATATAGAAGTACATCATCACTGAACAAGTGACTCACATGCTGAGCATTCTACTATCAAGAACTGCTCATGAAGCACATAGATATAAGTATCCTTCAGACTTAAGATCATCATAGTGACTTGCAAGCAACTCACTGTGCTTTGGTATCAGACTATCTAGATTTCTAATGCAGTGATGGAAGACTACTGGGTACCGTCAAGTACTTACGAAGTCTGTATGTGGATCAAAATGAGATTGACCCCTCAAGATTATTAGAATTGATGTATCGCTGTATTTCAATTTAGTAAAGCCTTGGTCAGGATAATCCATGAGATGGATTTGAAAGGTTGAAATATAATGTGGATGAAGCAATCTCGATTGACAGTTAATCTAAGACCATCCTAGAGTATTTAAGGTTAAAAGAATAAATTATGCGATAACCATGTGTATGGATTCTAAAATATTCTTTTATGATAATTCAATCAATTTGAACATAAGAAACCATTGCTAGATGGTATCTCGATTAGTGTAGGAATCGATTCCTGTGCTACCGACTTAGTATTTGAACCAATGGAGTCACGCACATAAGTCAGACACTGTAGGAAAGTATTGACCTATATTTATATGTCTAATTTAGAAGTACTTAACTTGATTGAACATATAAGCTTACTTGATTGAGATTTAAGTTATGGATCAAATGAGATTGAAGAGTTGACTATGTCTAGCTAGCACTACACATGAGGTTCAGGTTCGATCCTAAAGATGAACAGTTCTGATCTATGATCCATGAAGCATATGAAAGATTGAATTTAAATGCTAATTAATTTTAGATTAGATTTAAATTAATTAGATTTAATTAAGTTCAAAATTCTAAGTTAGACTTGGTGCAAAAATCCTAAAGAATTTGGGATTGACAGTCTTTTGAAATTATTTTGAACCAACTTCGAATTAGATTCAAATCGGATCCATTTTGGATGAGATATGAGAAATCTTACTTGCACTAAAAATCTCCTCTCTTATGGGCCAACAACACATAGAACCTTCCTCATTGTGGGCATCCCATGTGGGTGAGGGATTGGGTGCAATGTGGTTGTCACATATGATGGCAATACTATCTCATGTAGGAGTCCTTTCATAAGTATTGGACTGATTCAAAGTATGTTTGAGTTAGGAGATATATACTTATTGGGCCATAGGATTTATCTATAAATAGAGAGGGTCTCTACCTATGGATGCATAGCAAACAAATCAGATTGAGAGAAGAGAAAGAGAGAGAGAGATGCATGAGAAGAGAGGAGCCATTCTTCTTCTCCTTGGCCTCTCCCCTTTGGTGCTGCCCCTACTCCCTTGACGTGGGCCCTCCTTGGGTGTCCCACTTACTGGTGTGAGGTGTCACACTAGCACATCTCCTCCCTCATTTGATTGGATTGCGAAGATTGGAGTTCATCCCACTTTTCTGCGGCATCTGGCATGTATGCGAAGTAGAGGGTCTACACATCCAAGCCTCCATGAAAGATTATTTCAAATTTTTAAAGATTTGATCTCTAGTTTGACTACTAAATATATAAGAATTTAATCCTTATTCATATATATTAATAAAAAAATTTAGATGCAATCTAGGCTATTCGAAGAGAAATAATTTCTCTTCCCTTCAATTGGTATTAGAGCAGGTCTTTGATTAATACATGTATATATAAATTTTTTTGAATTAATTATATATTGTATATAATTAAAATTTAATATTAAATATTAAATCTAATTTTAATCTATTTATATAAAATTTTTGATCTGATTTTGATTAGATTAGATAAGCCTAATCAATTATTGATTAAGGTTGTTATAAGTTTGTTATAACAGAATTTTATTATTACTGAATTTTTTATGGAATATCAATGTGAAGTAAAATCTATTTTAAATTTATTTTAATAAAATTTTAATATTATTATTTTTATTATGAAGTGAGACTTGTTTTAGATCTAATTTAGATCCATTTTGATGGATATTTAGATCTGAATTCCATCATAATTCAGCACTGCACGAAAATAGATTTTACCAAAAATTTATTCCTTATGCATTCATGTTTGCATCTAATTAATTTTTTATATGATATCAAATTTAAAATTAATATTTTATAATCAGTATAAGATATATTTTAGATCTGATAAGATGTATATGATGCATCGAATCTAATTGGATTAGATGAAGAATATGATTGATAAGATGAAGGACATGTTCATGACATAAAATAGTTTTATCAATAATTACATGTTGATGTAATTACATATAAAATTAGATTTTAGATCTTAGTAGCCTAGTACTTGAATTGATGAGATCATCAGACCATCCAATCATAAGAGATTGAAGAGATTAATCTCTCTTTTGCCTATTCGATAGATTCTCTTATGATATGTAGGGGTGTCATTGTGATCCAATTTTATAAAAAAAAAAATAAACTATTTTAATTATAAATATATTTAAATTAGATTTAAAATAATTTATAATTTATTATAATAAGATAAAATTTAGATATAAAATTATTTTAAATCTGAATAGTATATTACATATGATGTAATTGGTATAAATCTATAAATTTTCATGATGCATGAGATGTATATATGAAATTTAGATCATACCTATGTATGTTTAATTATTAAATATATTATAAAAATTTATTTTCATGAATTGAAACATATGGTATGTTTCACCTGAAATCTTGGTAGAATAGTTCTACAGACTGAAACACACGTTTCACACACTTAATTTTGAATTAAGCTTTGAATGATCTAGATTTAAGAATTGAAAATCAATAAGACACCACATAAATTGATGGGCAAAGGGTTAGCTTGAATCAGGTCCTTCTAATGGGTTAGACCTAGAGTTAGAAATACATATGAACTAAATAGAGAAAATAATTAAATCTAATCAAGTGTTGAATTAGATTAGGTCAGAATTTCTCTAAATCAATCTCAATAGTTAAAGTTTGATCAAGTTCATGTGTTTGATCCTAATAAATAGACCATAATCATGGCTTTGTGGTTGAGCCTAAATTTTTTAGTGAACCAAATCGAAACCAATTAACCAGTTGGTGTCTATAGTGAGTTTGACAGATTTGATCAAATAATTTTTAATTGGAAGCTATTCACCTAAATGCGTCTACAGTGAGTTAAGGATACATCCCTCCCACTGATCTCATTTATCTGACCGACATGATAGATTATATTTTAATTAGATCACTAATCGATTTATACAGACCCATGCCATTAAGGTGAATCAGTGTGACTGATTTAGATGTCTTTAGACCAGCTTGTTTTTAAACCTCTAAATGACTTGGTGAAGTCAGTGGAAGGATTTGTAGCTTGCAGGTCATCTTTTCTCTTATTCTTAGATAAATGAAATCAAATAGTCTAATTTATTAGGTCCATAAAATGATAAAGTTATGAGATAACTTGGTCATAGCCTTCCATTAAGATGCATGATAATGAGTCCAATATTTCAAATAGGCATTAGAGGCACCACATATCTGGTGTCTATTATGTATTGGAATTATCTTTCATCATATGATCATCATAATGTATCTTCAGATCAATGCTCAGGTTGGCCAAGCTACACTCGAGCCTGAACATCTGTTTGTTGGATGCACTTGTGTTGTCATGTTAATGGTTGGACCTAACTAGAATTTTCAGTGGAGGTGCCACACGCCTGCTGAAGGGATGCTTAGGGTAAAACTAATTACTAAAAATTATTAGGAGAAATAATTGGTTATGAACCTATCCATAGATGCACTAGGATTGGTCGAGCCACACTCGGGCCCGAATGCAGTCTGTGTGGATTCTAGTACCCGCTAAAAAATTAGTGTAATTCTATGAGTTAGAGGTAAAAGCTACCAATTCATAAAAATAGTAGGAGGACCTTTAGACTAAAGTCCATATCTTCATAATTAAAAGTAATTCATATACTAATAGGATTATATTTTTTTTTCAGTTATGGCCAACATACTATCCCTCCATTCACTGTTAGATAAAGACAAGCTCACCGAACCCAACTTCGATAGCTGATATTGAAAGTTGAAGATCGTCTTGGAGCACGAGAAAATTTTATATGTCCTTACGAATGAAACACCTAAAGAACCTACAGACAATGCTCCTCATGCCATAAAAGATACTTACATGAAGTGGCTCAATGATCACACGACTGTGCGTTGTGTGATGAGGACAGCTATGAACGATGAACTTAGTTGTAAGTTTGAAGATGCACAGCCAGAGAAGATCATTCAAATATTGAATGAGTCCTTCAGTACCCTTGAGGATGTGGAGAGACACAAAATCTCCTACACAGTGTTCAATGCCCGTATGCGAGAGGGGACTTCAATCATCGATCATGTACTGTACATGTTGAGCAGATTGAACGTCTTAGCAAACTTGACTTTCTATTGCATGAACAGTTAGGCAAGGATGCTATCCTCAATTTGCTATCGAAATCCTACCTACCCTGTCTCAGTCATTATAGAATGACAAAGCCTGCAGTGAACTACCATGGTTTGCTAGGATTACTGCAAACTTTTGAGAAGGATCACCAGCTCCAAAAGGAGCCAGTGAATTTAGTGGGAGGTTTATCTGCAGGACGTCAATCCTCTAGGAGAAAAAAGAAAAAAAATATGCAGAAATCTCATGCCACCAATCTTAAATAGAGCACAAATCATTAAAAGTTGATAAGAGCTAGACAGAATGTTTCTTCTGTAAGAAGCTAGATCATTGAAAGAGAAATTATCCTGCTTATATAGCCACCCTTGACCCAAATAGAGGCAAGTGGTTGCCTCACAAGATACTTATATGATAACTCTTTATAATTTCTCTGTTTGTGATACTACTACCTAGGTATTGAATACTAGAAATCCTATTAATACGTGTAATTCATTGCAGGGACACAAGTAAGTAGGAAATTTAGAGAAGGCGAGCGGTTCCTGAATATTGGAGATGGAAGCCTTGTTTCAGTTCTGGTTTTGAAAACTTTGCAGCTTGTTTTCGAGTCCAGTAGTGTCATGTTAGATAATTATCATTATTGTCCCTCTTTTTTGATGAATGTCATCTCTATAGGCCTTTAGGTCAAATTTGGTTTCAAGTTTATAATAAAGGATGAGTTTTGTGACATCATTATGAAGATACTGCAATTATGCATGGATAATTAAACATAACATATACATAATATCACGATCTATTAGTGTAATATACACAGCCAGCAAACGCCTTAGATTAGATAATGTCAGTGAATCCTACCTTTGGCATTGTAGGTTTGATCATGTGAATAAAAATAGGATTGACAGGTTAATCAAGGAACATGTCTTTGAGATAGATGATTGTTAATCATTGCCAACCTGCGAATCCTATCTACTTGGTAAGATGACTAAGTCACTTTTTAAAGAAAAAGGTGAAAGAGACAGCGATGTCCTAGGTCTAATACATACTAATGTATGCGGATCTATAAACATAAATGCCAGAGGAGGATACTACTACTTTATTACGTTTACAGATGACCTATCGAGGTATGAGTATATCTATCTTATAAAGCATAAGTCAGAATCATTTGAAATATTTAAATGATTCCATGCTGAAGTAGAAAAATAGACTGAGAAGAGTATTAAGATCTTTCGGTCAGACTGAGAAGGTGAATACCTCACCAATGAGTTCTTGACATATCTGAAAAAGAATGGATTCTCTCACAGTAGATCTCTATTAGAACACCACAACATAACGGGATGTCTGAGAGGAGGAATCGAATCTTGTTAGACATGGTTCGATCCATGATAGACTTTGCAAGTTTGCCAATCTCCTTTTGAGGATATGCTCTAAAAATTGTCTGCTATCTTTTGAATAAAGTGCTGAGCAAGTCTGTCGATAAAACTCCATATGAGATATGGACTGGGCATAAGTCAGTACTCTCACACCTTAGGGTCTGGGGGTGTCTGCTTATGTCAAGCATTTAAAGACAGATAAGTTTGGATCTAAATTCGACATATGCTTGTTCATAGGGTATCCAAAAAAAATCAAAGGATACTACTTCTACCTCACTATAGAAAAAAAGATGTTTATCAGCAGTCGGATAGTCTTTTTGAAAAAAAAAAATTTTAGTGAAGGAACTAATGTCTGTAAAATTGAACTTGATGAAATTCATGAGGTCGAAGGACTGACACTATAGAATTGAATTTGATTGGAGAATCAAATTCGGAGCTAGTAGAGGTACCATTAAGAAGATCTGATAGAGTACCAATCAGCCAAATAGATACTATGATTCTTGGTCTAGGACGGTGATCCTTTTAAATTTGATGAGAATGATGAGGATCCGATCACCTATATGGAGGCCATGCAAAGGCCCGACTTTTAGAAATGGCTTGAGGCCATGAAGTCCAAGATGGAGTCCATGGAGATCAATGGTGTATAGACACTAGTTGATCCATCCGAAAGGATAAAATTCATAGGGTGTAAATAGATTTTCAAAAGAAAAGGAGGAGCAGATGGAAAGCTAGAGACCTATAAAGCCCATCTAGCTGTCAAGAGTTACCGTCAGCATTATGGTATTGACTATGATGAGATGTTCTCTCCAGTGGTAATGCTTAAGTCCATCTGGATTATGCTTGCTATCGCTGCATACTCAGATTATAAGATCTGACAGATGGATGTCAAAACCACTTTTCTTAATGAAGAGTTGGAAGAAGAGGTGTGTATGATACAACCTAAAGGGTTCACATCCATAGATGAGTCGAAAGTGTGCAAGCTGAATAGGTCTATTTATGGACTTAAGAAGGCATCTAGAAGTTGAAACATGCATTTTAAAAAGGTGATCAAAATGTATGACTTCATTAAGAATGGAGAAGAGTCTTGCATCTACAAATGGGCTTCCGATTCTATAGTTATCTTCTTTGTGCTGTATGTGGATGACGTACTATTACTAGAAAATAACATCCTGACTTTACAGAGTGTAAAGCTGTGGTTATCATCACAGTTCTCCATAAAGAATTTAGGAAAAGCATCCTACATCCTAGGGATGAAGATCTATAGGGATAGATCTAGAAGGTTGCTTAGATTATCCCAAACTACGTACATCAATACCTTGTTGAAGCGGCTCAACATGGATAATTTCAAAAAAAGCTATCTTTCGATAGGCCATGAAATTACTCTTTCCAAGAAGGATTATCTGACAACTGTTGAGGAAAGAGAGCATATGAGTAGAATACCATATGCTTTGGTAGTGAGTCTATCATGTATGCTATGACATGTATAAAATCGGATGTGGCCTATTCACTAGGGATAGTGAGTAGGTACCAGTCTGATCTCGATGAGAAGCATTGGAAGATTCCAAAAGCAATTCTTAGGTATTTGAGGAATACTAAAGACCAATGGCTTATCTATAGAGATACTGACTTGAAACTTGTGAGATATATTGATTTTAATTTTCAGTCAGATTATGATGATAGCAAAAGTATATTAGGCTATGTATTTACTCTGAATGGAGGAACTATTTACTGAAAGAGTTTCAAGCAACATACTGTAGCTGATTCTGTATGCGAAATAGAATATAATGCTGCATTGGATGCTGCAAAGGAGGCGATGTGGTTGTGGACATTCATCACTGAGTTGGGAGTTACACCTTCCATTGATGGTCCTATCCTACTATACTATGACAGCTCCAGTGCCATAGCTTAGGTGAAAGAACCAAAGTCGCACCATCACACCAAGCATGTTCTGCGTCACTATCACCTAGTGCGAGAGATTGTGAACCAAGGTGACATCCAGCTTCAGAAGATCGATGGAAAGAAAAACCTAGCCGACCCCATCACTAAAGCTCTTGGGATCAAAGAGTTCGATGACTTCAACTGAAAGATTGGTATAAAATACTACCCCGATTGGCTTTAGTCCAAGTAGGAGTTGTTGGAAATTGTATCCTAAAATCAATCGTATGATGATTGAGTTCATCTTTATATATGAATTATTGATAAATGAATAATAGTTATTCTGACATTTTTCATCACAAAGTTATATCTTCTTTGAACTCTTGTACTGTGATGAAGTCCTTAGAACTATATTAGTATACAATAAAGAGAGGATTTATCGTATAGTTCTTAAACATATTCACGATCAAATGATATGTCATTATAGGATAATGATGTTTATCGAGTGGAGGTCATTGTGTGCTATATGGGTTGGTTGTCCTCTTAACTAAGGAGTGTAGTGACACTGGTATGGCATACAAGTGAGATATAGGAGTACATCGTCATAGAATAAGTGACTCACCTGCTGAGCATTCTGCTGTCAAGAACTGCTCACGAAGCACATGGGTATAACTGTCCTTCAGATCTGAGATCACCATAGTGACTTGCAAGTAACTCACTGTGCTTTGATGCTAGACTATCTAGATTTTTAATATAGCGACGAAAGGCTACTGGGTACAGTCAAGTACTTGCGAAGCCTGTGTGTGAATCAAGATGAGATTGACCCCTCCAAAAAATTAAAGTTGGTGTATCACTGTATTTTAATTTAGTAAAGTCTTGGCCTGGATAATCTATGAGATAGATTTGAAAGATTGAAATACAATATGGATGAAGCAATCTCGGTTGACAGTTAAATTGAAATCATCCTAGAGCATTCAGAATCAAAAGGATGAATTATGCGGTAACCATTTGTATGAGTTCTAGAATATTCTTTTATGATAATTTGATCTATCAGGATATCGAAAATAATTGCTAGATGGTATCTCAATTAGTGTAGGAATTGGTTCCTGTGCTACTGGCTTAGTGTTTGAATCTATGGAGTCACATACACAAGTCAGACACCATAGAAAAGTATTAGCTTATGTTTATGTGTCCAATTTGAAAGTACTTGACTTGACTGAACATATAAGCTAACTTGATTGATGTTACTCAGATATGGAGCCCAAGAGGGAGGGATGAATTGGATCTTTTAAAAGTTTTTAAGATTAGTACACTTAAGTAATGTGCCAAAGTGTTGAGTGGAGTAAGTTGATTTGCAATGAAAATGAATTCAAACATAAATGATAGGTATGCAAGTATAAAATACAAAGAACAAGTAAAGAGATGTAAGCATAACAAACATAAAGAATTTATAGTAGTTTGGTACCAACTTGCACCTACATCCACTCTCCAAATTTTTACTTGAGAATTCAATCCACTAAATAGATTTTAAAGTTAGAAACGTCGGACAACTCTGACCCTTGCTATCCAAGCAAGAATACTTATTTTTTTGATACAAACCAATCTTTAACACTTCGATTTCAGGTTTGGATCAACCTACCTGAGTTTTGAAACCCTCCAAAACTCAAAATCCAAAAAACAATGTGAGAAAAATAGGGTACAAAAATTTCAGCACAATATCCCCTTAAATAAACACAATAAATATAATAGAAATACAATACTTGAGAGAAAAAAATTTTTGCTGAATATCCTCAATGAATTGCACACTTGATTGCAGCTGGAGAGTGGTTGGTGAGTTGATTGAATGCTTCTTTTCTCTCTTTTAGGAATTTTTTGAACTTTCACGGATGTGAGCTTTGAATGCTTGAAAAATTTGTGATTTCTCACTTCAAGAGAGTATTTATAATCACTATTTATATTTAAAAATATCTTAGTATCTGTTTAGAGCTATTGGAGAGTGTTTAATGTGCATTAAATACACCAAAAATGGGTTGAAAACTAGCCATTATGCATGCTCATAGAAATGGGACGTCCCATGGGGCATCCCACTGGCAATGGGATGTCCCATGAGGCATCCCAATTGACCAAACAGAAAGTTCAACTTTCTAATTTGATCTCAAGATCTTAGGGGTCATCCCAGGTAGGTCATCCTACTGCATGCCATGAGCAAAAATGAAGCGTGCTGGCTACTCAATGAAAGGGGATGACCCAGATGGGTCGTCTCATTTTATGCCAATCCAATTTTTCATATATTTAAGGTCCAAAATTTATCAGAACACTTTCAAATGCTCTCAAATGGCTTCAAATCAATTGGACACTCTCAAAAGGCTTTGAAAACTTCTCAAACTTATAAAAACTTTAACTTTAGCATACTTGATGAAGCTTTTCAAATTCAATCTTTTGGACTATCTGAAATATCACAAGAACATTCTCTAAAGATAAGAAACATATTAGTAATCTCCTTAAATGGTTTGCGATTATCAAAATCAATTCTTGGAGCAACAATCTCCTCCTTTTTTATGATGATAAAATATTTGAGTGTTCATAAAATAAATCCTTAAAGCTCAAGGAATTTGGGTTTGTGAAGCACTTGTAGGAATATGCCAAAGATTAAGCATAAAAAAATTATGAGGTACATATTTTTAGTAATTTTAATATTTTAATTTATTTTGCTGAAACTCATTTGTGAAAGTATCAAAATTTTTCTAAAGATTATTTTTAATTAGCCAAAATTATTTTCTTTCTTATATGAACAGATAAAATTAATCATTTTGATCATTTTGAAAAAGATCTCCTCTTTTCTTATGTAAAAAGTGGTCAAGTTGTAAAATTTTTCTTATTGGAGCAAAGATGGTTCAAAAAGAATTTTTGTTCTTCTTTTCCTTATTTTTAGTATCAGAGCAATAAATGTGAAAGAAATATTTCTTTCTTTTTTTCTGGTTTTGATATCAAAGCAAGGATGAAATCATTAGAATAAGAATTAAAAGAGAAGAAATTATAGTATTTGATAAAATCAAAAGTGGATGTATCGAGGCATTTTGATATCAATACAAAAATAAAATTATCAGAGCACTCGAGAAAAATAGATGTATCAGAGTATTTTTCAAAAAGTATCAAAATGAAGGTAAAAATAGATATATCATAGTAAAAAAAATGGATGTATCAGAAGTGTATCAGAAGCGTATCAGTGGCATATCAGAGAAAAAAATTTAAAAAAATAAAATAAATTTAAAAAGTTTAGATAGACAATATTCAGATAGACAATACACTACTTTCTTCTCCTTTTTGACATCATCAAAAATGGACTAGAGATAGTAAGATTTTTAATGGTTGTACATCAGGTATCAGAGTAATAGTACATTCATTCAAATGTAATAATCATTCATTCAGTCACATATAAATAGAAAGTGATACCAAGATAATGGATAACTTATATATTAACTACAATAAAAAGAGAGGTTACAAGAGTCAAGTATATTCATTCATAGTACATATCTATGATAGTGTTCTCATACATTTAACAAAAACAAAATACAAAAACTAAGCAACCTAAAAGTCTAATATAAAAAGGATCAGATCAGTGAGAATGGACATCGAGCTGAAGATCAAGACAAGTGAAACATAATCATCCTCATCCTCAACCGAAGGGTCTGGTTCGAGTGGAAGATGTCGGGGGACGGATTGCAATGGGCTGGACAAAAGCTAGCTCACTGGATACAGTGGGCCTAGACTGAAGATGAGTCCTAATGGCATCTAACTGGGATAAGATCCCCCTCATAGAAACTCGGAGCCCATCAAGATCAGAAGAGATCTCTGGAGTCTCTGATATCTACTCGGATCAGCTCAAGTGAAGAACGAAGCTAGCTATGGAGTCTCTCTATCTCTCGAGCCAAATCAATCAATTGAGATGAAGAGGTGGTCGATGTGGTCGCTCTTATCGAAAGAGAATCTAAAATCCGTCTGATCTCCCTCTCAATATCAAAAATCCTACTACTAAATCTGAGTAGGGAGCTCTCTACACTCTCCAGTCTAGTACTCAGATCAGACAAGAGCTCCATCAAAGAAGAAATGGGTGGCACGATAAAAAAACTGAGAAAAGATCAGAGAAAGCACATGGTGGAGCCTGACGATACTGCTGCTGCTGCTGTACCTGCTGGAGAATCTGCTCCTGATACTACTAAAACTGATGGAGATGCTGAAGAACCTGATCCTAAAATTGCTGCTACTGAACAGATAGAATCTCTGTCACTCTCTCAGCCAACAGTCCCATATCATCATCCCCCAAGCTAAATGATGGCACGATACGGCTCAATGGGGGTACTCTGACAGAGGATCTTGTATCAGGCTCCGATATAGGATGATCAACTGGACTCTGTCTGCGCACAGGTGAAGATGGATCCTCCCCCTCAACATGCTCCTTCTCATCATCTTCCTCCTCAACTGCAGCTGCACGGCTCTTGGCCCAATGGCCATCTACTTTGACAAACCTCATATGTCGAAGGGAGTGGTCATTGTAGGTGTCAGTGTATGATAGTCTACAAACAACCTCTCCCTCAAAACTCACTCCAGACTCCCTAAAAATTACTGTGAGAGCCATACCATATAGTAAGGGAGCCTTGGATCTGTTCAAGGCTTCCCTCATGGCATCGATCATTAGGAAAGGTAGGTTCAAGAGAGTCTTAGAAATAACATGATGCATCAAACAAATATCCCTTCCAGTCATCAAATCATATCTTCTCCCTCTGAGAAAAAAAATCCTAGACACCATGTGGTGGAGCAACCTCATCTCCACATTCAGATCCTTGACTTCAATCTTCAGAAATCCCTCTACATCTTCTCTTCTAAGGATAGTCCTAAGTCCAATTTTCTTTTTAGGTAGCTCATCTAGGCAACTACCCTCACAAGGCATCTGAAGGAGTCTACCGAGCCTAGGTGCATTCAAAATGATTTGGACTTCCTTCACAGTAGACCTCAAAAGACAATCAGAGAAGACTAAATTTGAGTAAAATACTTTAACAAGATCAATATAAACCGACACAGATAAATTTAGAAAAAATCTCCATCCTTGCTTAATCAATTTCTCTACAATGAAAAAACCATCACTCCTCAAGAAATGAAAATCTACATTTCTTCCCAGAGCTACTTTTCTTGTAGATAGAGGGATCTTACTTAGTGTAATTAGTGGAGAAGCTTGAGTTGGTGCTTGAGCTGCTTCTTCCTTCATTCCTCAGCCTCCAAGGACCTCACTGACTTCCTTCTCTGCGGCAACCTCATTTTGGAGACCATTGTTCCAAGGAGAAGAGGAAAATCGATCAAGAGAATAGAGAGGGATGAGAGATGGAAGGAAATGAAGAGGAGAAGAGGGTTTAGGAGAGTTTCTCATGAATTTTGCTGGTTAGGGTTTGAAATTTGATGGAGATCAAGAGAATAAGCTGTGAGAGAGAGAGCTTTAGGGTTTGAGATGAAAATCTAAGATTTTGAGGTCGGTGGAGATCTAGAAGGGAATTGTTAAGTTTGGGATGAGAGGGAGAGGAAGGATTTGGGGTTTGAGTCACCCCAAGTGGCTTTTAAATGGAATAGAAAATGGGTCGGCTCAAGGGAGAAGAACCAAATCCATTCAAATGGGATGCCCTATGAGATGCCCCATCCAGGGTTGCATCAGGCGATTAGAAAAATATTTAAAAAAGAAAAAAATTCAAAAGAAAAATTTGAAATGGATCATATCGAGTTGAGATGATCATGAGGAGTCTAAATAAATTTTGATATAATTTTTGATTGAGTATTTCCATGAAAAAAAATTCAAAAATATATCTGAATAGTATTGGTGATTTTTAAATATCTTGAAAAAATCTCAAAAAAAAAAGATAGATGGTTCTCAAAATTAAGATAATGAAGTCAACAACTTTTAGAAGAATTTTGAAAGTAAAATTATGATTGAAGTTCAAGCAGAAGGGTCTAAGATGCCCAATTCCCTTCTAATTTCATAAAATTTATTTTCATTTAGTGCTTTGGTGAAAATGTCAGCTAGTTATTTTTCAGTATTCATGTATTCAAGTGTTATGTCATTATTTTGAATATGTTCTCTTATAAAATGATATCTAATTTCAATGTGTTTTTATCTAGAGTGTTGGATTAAATTTTTGATCAAATTGATGGCACTAGTATTATCACATCTTATGGGGATATTTTTAAGTTCAATACCAAAATCTACGAGTTGTTGCTTAATCCACAAGATTTGAGCACAGCAACTTCCGACTGCAATGTATTCGGTCTCAGTCGTAGACAATGCTATAAAATTTTATTTCTTGCTAAATCAAGAGATTAAGTTTATTTCTAAAAATTGATAAGTTTTACTAGTACTTTTTCTATCTAGTTTACATCCAGCAAAGTCTGCATCTAAGTAACCTATTAAGTCTATAGAAGATTGTTTTGAGAATCAAAGTCCTAGATTTTGTGTTTCCTTTACATATCTAAAAATTCTCTTAACAGCATTTAAATGAGATTTCTTAGGATTTGACTGATATCTAGCACACATGCATGCACTGAATATTATATTAGGTCTACTAGTAGTAAGATATAATAAAGAGTCTATCATGCCTCTATAGAGCTTTGAATCAATATTTTTATCATGTTCATCTTTTTTTAATTTACAGGAAGGGATCATAGGTGTACTTACAATTTTTGAGCTCTCCATTTCAAATTTTTTAATAGTTATCTTGTGTACTTACTTTGGGTAATGGAGATCCTCTCTTTCATTTGCTTGATCTAGAGTTTGAGGAAGAAAGTGAGTTCTCCCATCATGCTCATCTCAAACTCCTCCTGCATGAGCTTGCCAAACTCTTAGCACAAATTTTCATTAGTAGACCCAATTATAATGTCATCAACATATATTTGTATAACTAGAATTTTTTTATCTTTTCTTTTTATAAACAGAGTAGTATCAACTTTTCTTCTTGAAAAATTATTTTTTAATAATAACTTACTTAATCTTTCATACCAAGCCCTAGGAGTTTGTTTTAAACCATATAATGCTTTGTTTAACTTAAATACATGATTTAAAAATTTATGACTTTCAAAATTTGGAGGTTGTTCTACATATACTTTTTTAGCAATATAACTATTTAGAAAAGCACTCTTAACATCCATTTGAAATAATTTAAAGTTTATAAAGTAAGTAAAAGTAAGTAGCATTCTTATTACTTCTAGTCTAGCAATAGGAGCAAATATTTCATCAAAATCAATTTCTTCTTGTTGATTGTATCCTTTAGCAACTAATCTTACTTTATTTCTTATTACATTTTCATCATCATCTAATTTATTCCTCTATACCCATTTAGTTCTTATTATGGGATAATTTTTAGGTCTAGCAACTAATGTCTATACATTATTTCTTTCAAATTAGTTTAGCTCTTCTTGCATGGCAATTATCCAGTTATGATCTTTTTCAGCTTCATCTATTATTTTAGGTTTCAGATGTGAAACAAAAGCTATATAATTACAAATATCTCTAAGAGAAGATCTAGTTCTTACTCCTTATGTTAGATCACCAATTATTAATTTTTTGAGGTGATTGCGGACATACCTCCATTTTCTTAAAAGATTACCTGTATCCTGAGGTTGTTCTTGAATGTTCTGATCATTGATGCTTTCATCCTCATATTTTTTATCCAATCGATCTTTGTTTCGCTCATCTAAGTCATTGATGGTGAGCTCTTTCATTCCATCTTCTATGATACCTGCATCATCAGCACTCTCTTTCTTTCTTAATGAAAGATCATTAGTTTTATCAAAAACTACATGAATTGACTCTTCCACTACTAGTGTTTTTTTATGAAATATTCTAAAGACTTTGCTAGAAATGGAATAGCCAAAAAAGATAGCTTCATTAGATTTAGCATCAAATTTACCTAAGCTATCTTTACTATTATTTAAAACAAAACACCGACAATCGAAAATATGAAAATAGCCTATATTAGGTGTTGGGTATAAAATACCCCCAGTCGAAGTTTGTAAAAGACTGACCCTTCCAGGACTTTTTCGGCTTCCGACCTTGTGTGGCGTCTTTCTGAACCCCCTCGACCGTCCAAGCTTCTATAATACCATCCAAACTTCTCCGACAATGAGCTTCTCCATTCATCTACCAGGCCGCTCCAAAGGCTCTCTGGGCTTCACTATTAGTCGATCTTCTACAATGAACAACTATTCTCCAAATCCCTTCCAGACTTCTTCCGGCTACGGACGATCCTACTTCGAACTTCTTTCAGACTTCGTCAATATCCGAGCTTCTCCGACAACAAGATTTCTATAGTAACCAGACTCCATCCAAGTTTCTACGATGGTTGATCGCCTTCCAGATTCCACCCAAACTCCTGCGAGAGCCGAACTTCTATAGCAAGCAGTCTACTCCGAACTCCTACTGTAGGTAGTCTACTTCGGATATCTACTCCAGATCCCGGATGAGCTTCTACAATGGGACAGGTTCCACCGGCCAGGTCACCACTCTGAGCTTCCACGACAATCGATCTTCGATCGAGCCTCTACAATAAGCGGCCTCCTTTCAGCCTTCTGCAAGAATCGACTCCATCCGAACTTCTATAGCGGATGAATTTTGGACGAGCTTCTACAACAGACGGGCTCCAGCAGCTGGATTTCTACAATGACTGATCACCTCCGATGTCTGCCGAACCTCCCCAGCCATTAGTCTTCAATAGTATCAGTCGGACTTCCACAATGCCATCCAGACTTCCACAGGATCCCCAGACTCCTCCAGCGGACGAACCTCCCCAACGCCATCTGAAGTCCACCGCTGGCTGACCCTCCATCAGATTCTTTATGAAACCAGACTTCTTCGATAGATAATCTTCAGACGAGCTACCACATCAAGCAAATCCCAGACGGACTTCTCTAGCAATCAGACTCCTACCAGACTTCACCAACATAAAGTCTCTATCTGAGCTTCTACAGCAGATGACTCCTGCCTATAGCATTAGCGCCCGAGGCATCCGACAACAGTAGACTCATCAGCAACCTCGAAAATATCTGAGCTTCTCCTAGATCGAGGAGATAGAGAGCCATTCTGCTCCATCAGACATCCCAGCCGAGCTCCAACCGATAAATCCAAACTCTCTGGCAAGTCACGACAATGGCCACTATTCTACTCTACTCTCTGTAATGGATTCTACATGGCTCCACCACTCTTTGATAAGTCATGACAACGGACACCACTCCACTCTCCATAACAAACTCCACGTGGCCCTGAATGGCCCCTGATGCCACTACTCTCCGTAACAAACTCTGCGTGGCTCTGAACGGCCCACTATCAGAGGTTACAGACATCGCTGTCAATCAGTTACGCTCTCTGTCTATAAAAAGGACCCCCAGATATGTTCTTCTCTAAGCTCTAAACTCTATCTCAAAACTCTGCTAAAATTTCGCTCTAGCACTCCATTTCTGTTGAAGCAGAGTACTGACTTGAGCGTCGGAGGGTCTTGCCGGAGCACCCCCAACTCCGATTTAGACTTCCCTTGCAGGTCCCAGCGGCAGCCGTGATTATCTCAACTCCAGCTTCTCCGACTTTGGCAGAATTTTGAACCAACAGAATTGGTGCTAGAGGAAGGACAGTGTTTTCGCAGTATCCTTGTTCTTAAAGGAGTGCTCAATAGGACTGTCTCCGATCATCTTCTCCGACATCCTCTTCTCCTTCTGCTATTAGATTTCCACCTGATGCCTCCCTGAAAGGCATCCACCAGGTGATTCACAGCCTCCGCGGCCAAATCTCAACTAGCTCCGCAAGATCCGGCCTCATCTCCAGTTTCTCAGGCTCCTCCTCCGACAACGACGGTCGGCATGGAGCAGTTCGACCTACTGGTTCAGCAGGTCAGAGGCCTCACCGAAGCAGTGCAGGCCATGCAGCAGCAGCAGCAATAGCTGCAGGCGTCAGTGCGATTGGAAGAGCATCGTCGGAGTTTCAAAATTCGATGGTAGGGTGGGCCACTTGGGCCAGTCGCCCTGTCTTCCCCAGAAAGGGGAATCCGAGGGTGGAAAGTCCTCAGTCTGATCACGATTCCACCCCCGGAGGATCCCTACCTCCATTCTGTCAGAAGACCCTCGAGACTCGCAGTCAAGAGGACCTCTTGGATCAAAGGCTCCAGAAGATGAATCGGTGGATCGAAGAGCTCCGCCATGCTCCCCCTACTTATGGTGAGGACATCTGTACTGATCCTCCTTTCTCTTAAATGATCATGCAGGAATCAATCCCTCCAAACTTCAAGCTCCCCCAATTTGAAAGCTACGATGGGACCTCAGATCCGATTGACCATCTAGAGGCCTTCCGAATAATGATGCTGCTCCATGGTGTGTCAGATGCCATCCTCTGTCGAGCTTTTCCATCTACCTTGAAGGAAGCAGTAAGGAACTGATACTCGTGCTGAAGTCAGGTACTATCTTCTTCTTTGATCAGATGAGCCACCAGTTTGTAGCTCATTTTGTTAGCAACCGACGTCTCCGGAGAGGTTCGGAGTCCCTTATCAACATCAAGCAAAAGGAGGGAGAATCCATCCGAATCTATGTCAACCAATTTAATGCTGCCACATTGGAGGTCCGAAACTTAGACCAATCGGTTGCAATGGCCGCCCTAAAGAGTGGTCTTCAAAAGAATGATCTTCTGTTCTTTCTGAAAAAGAAGTATCCCAGGGACTTCGCTAATTTGTTGGCTCGGGCCGAAGGATATGCCCGAGCAGAGGAAGCCTTCAAGTTGAAGGACGAGGAGGCCGCGAAGGAGCGACAGGCAGATGGCTCCAGCAAGCCCACAGTTGAAAATGGGCCAAGTGAAGCTTAGCCACATTCTCGAACTCCTCCCAGACACAGGCGTGTCTGAACTCCTCCCCGAGCTCGTAAGCAGAGGAGCCCAGACTGCAGAGTTCGACGGGGCTCTCCCCTGGGAAGATTCTATAGCTACACCCCTCTCAATGCTCCAAAAGCCCAGGTGCTGATGGAGGTCAGGGAGCAGCTGTCGAGGCTGGATTGGATGCGCTCACACCCCAGGAAGCGCAACCCAAACAAATTCTACCTATATCATCATGACCACAGCCACAATACGGAGGAATGTATTCAGCTCCGAGATGAAATCGAGGAGCTCATCAGGCGAGGTTGGCTTGACAGATTCATCCGACGTCGGCCTGAAGGTAGGGAGGATCGGTCGAGGGTCCTGCCACAACTAGAGCCACCAAGGAGGGAAGAACAGCCTGGAGATCGACCTCCAATCGGGATCATCAACACCATCTCTGGAGGGCCCCGGAGGGGAGCGGCCAGTGGATCGGCCGGACCACTCAAGCGGCAAAAAACTGAAAGATCTATAACCTTTATTGAAGAAGACGCCCGGGAGATCCAATTCCCCCATAATGATGCAGTTGTAGTTTCTTTAAATATTGCTAATTATGATGTACGCCGCATTCTTGTTGATAGTGGAAGCTCGATCAATATTTTGTTTTACAATGCATTCTCAAAAATGTCCATCCCTGATGGTCGGTTGGGACCGATTAGCTCCCCGTTGGTATGATTTACTGGCGATGCTGTACCAGTGGAGGGAGTAATAACTTTGACTGTAGTTGCAGGTCGGTATCCGAAGCAATCTAGAGTGCTAGTGGATTTCCTAGTAGTGAGGGCGCCATCCACCTATAATGCAATACTCGACCGATCTGGCCTCAACACCCTCCGAGCTGTAGTATCGATCTACCATTTGAAATTGAAATTTCTTACTAGCCAGGGGGTCGGAGAAGTCAAAGGAGATCAAGCCCTGGCAAGACATTACTATAACATCGCCCTACAAAGAAGTGGTCAGTCTGACCCCTGTCCGGTTGATGGATTGGACACCCACGATGACCTGACTGAAGAATGGGGTGAGCCAATAAATGATCTTGTCTCAATTCCTTTGAATGATGGGAATGAAGAGCACGTGGTGAAGATCGGCTCCAACTTGGGGAAAGAGGTGCGGACACAGCTTATCAATTTTTTGCAAAAGAATATCGATGTTTTTGCTTGGGCTCTGACGAACATGCCAGGGATCGATGCTGAAGTTATGGAGCACCGTCTGGCTGTTGATCCCAGACACCGACCAATGAAAGAAAAAGTTCGAAGTCATGCACCGGAAAGACAAATGGCAATAGCCGAGGAAGTTGATAAACTCCTGAAAGCCGGGTTCATCAGAGAGGTCAACTATCCGAGCTGGGTTTCCAATGTGGTCCTGGTTAAGAAGGCGAACGATAAATGGAGGATGTGTATAGACTTTAAAAAGCTGAATAAAGCCTACCCGAAGGACAGTTACCCTCTACCCAGAATCGATCAATTAGTGGATGCAACCTCGGGCTACGAGCTTCTCACTTTCATGGGTGCATTCTCTGGCTACAATCAAATCAGGATGGCACCAGAGGATGAAGAAAAAAGTGCTTTTATTACTAACCATGGCCTTTATTGTTATAGGGTCATGCCTTTTGACCTCAAAAATACAGGGGCGACCTATCAGCGGCTGGTAAATAAGATCTTCAAAGAGCAGATCGGTCGCAACATGGAGGTCTACGTGGATGATATGCTCGTAAAAAGCAAATTCTTGATGAACCACGTCGCCGACCTTGAGGAGACCTTCAACGCCCTCCGAAAATACAAGATGAAGCTGAACCCAGCCAAGTGTGCTTTCGGAGTAGCCTCAGGAAAATTTCTGGGCTTTATGGTATCGGGGCGCGGGATCGAAGCAAATCCAGAAAAGATTCACGCCATCCAGGAAATGATCGCCCCGAAGTCAATAAAGGAAGTTTAGCACCTTACTGGGAGAGTTGCGGCTCTAAACTGCTTCGTCTCAAGATCAGCCGAGCGGTGCCTACCTTTCTTTCAGACCCTCAAGCGGCCGAAGAACTTCTGTTGGACCATTGGATGTCAGCAAGCATTCGAAGAACTGAAGAACTACCTCGGCTCATCTCCACTATTGACAAAGCCCGAGCCTAGAGAGGAGTTGTTCTTGTACCTGGCGGTCTCCCCTGTGGCTCTCATAGCAGTTCTGATTAAGGAAGAAGCAAAAATTCAACGGCCGATCTACTACATAAGTCGAGTATTGAGAGATGCCAAAACCAGGTATACTATTGATTGCAGCTCGAAAGCTCTGACCTTACTTTCAAGGACACACCATAATACTGCTCACCGACCAGTCGATCAAGGCGGTTCTGCATCGAGCGGATGCCTCTGGGAGGATAGCGAAGTAGGTAGTCGAGCTCATGGAGTTCGACATCAACTATCGACCTCGGCCAGTGATAAAGGCTCAGATATTAGCAGACTTCATGGTGGAATGCACTATCCCGGAAGAGGCCAAACTTGGACGAGATGAAGCCGACAGCCCAGGGCTCCAGCCGAACTCCCCTAAAGAAAGAACAGATCTCCCTGATGGTTTTTGGGCCCTCTACGTGGACGGTTCCTCCAACATATCAGGCACAGGTGCGGGCCTAATCTTGGTCAATCCAGATGGAATTATCGCAGAGTATGCGCTACGCTTCGAATTCCCTACGATAAATAACAGAGCAGAATATGAAACTCTGATTGCAGGACTGAGGATCACCAAAGAATTAGAAGTAGATCAGCTTCAAGCCTACAGTGACTCTCAATTAGTAGTGAGACAGATCAACGAAAATTATGAAGCTTGGGAGAATAGTATGGCCAAGTATCTCGAAAAGGTAAAGGAGATCATCTTGACCTTCGACAGCTTCGACATCAGGCAGATCCCAAGAGCAAAAAATATCAGGGCCGACCTTCTCTCCAAGTTGGCTACACTAGCTCCGACTGAACTGCCTAAGGAAGTCTTCTTCGAATTTCTGAAGTGCCCAAGTACAGAAGAATCACAGCTTGTGATGGAGATCAGCCGTGAACCCAGCTGGATCGACCCACTGGTTGCATACCTCAAGGATGGGGTTCTTCCTCCTAATGCAAAAGAAGCTCGGAAGCTTAGGAACCAGGCCTCCCGATATATCCTTTACGAAGGCAAGCTATACAAGAGGTCATACTCTTTGCCCCTCCTGAAATGTCTTCAGTCTTCTGAAGCCGACTTCGCCTTGAGGGAGGTACATGAGGGAGTCTGTGAAAGTCACTTGGGGGCTAGATCTTTATCCCACAAACTGCTTCGACAAGGCTATTATTGGCCTACCATGTATCACGACTCCATCGAATATGTCAAAAGGTGTGATCGGTGTCAGAGACATGCACATATCCAAAGGCAACCTGCCTCCGAACTTACACCATTAAGTACCCCATGGCCATTTGTGCAATGGGGATGGATATCCTCGGACCTTTTTCCATGGCATCCGGGCAGCGGAAGTTTCTCCTAGTGGCAATAGACTATTTCACCAAGTGGGTCGAAGCTGAACCTTTGGCAAATATCACAGAAGCTAAAGTGCAGGACTTCGGCTTGCCCAGAACCCTCATTACTAATAATGGGTGGCAATTTGCTGGAGCAAGGTTTGCTGAATTTTGTGAGGACTTAAATATCACACATAACTTCACTTCGGTAGCCCATCCGCAGGCAAACGGTGAGGCCGACGTGACTAACAAGACTCTGTTGTAAGGTATCAAGGCGAGACTTGAAAAAGCAAAGGAAACTTGGACAGATGAACTTTATCATGTGTTATGGGCATACGAAACTACTCAAAGATTGCCCATAAGGGAGACCCCCTTTGCCTTAGCCTTCGGGATAGAAATCATGATCCAGATTGAACTCAAGCTTCCGTCGGTGCGAGTCGTGGCGTTCGACAACTAGCACAACCCACAGGATCTCAAGGCCAACCTCGACTTGTTAGAAGAAAAGCGGGAGACAACTCAAGTTCGGATGGTGGCTTACAAGTAGAAAGTAGCCCGCTACTGCAATTTTCGGGTCAAAAGCAAAGCCTTCATCAGGATAGGGGACCTGGTACTTCGATGAGCCGCTGTCTCACAACCTCAGAATCAAGGAAAACTTGTCCTGAACTAGAAAGGCCCGTATGAAGTCAACGAGGTGGTCCTGCTCGAAACATACTATCTAAAAGAGCTCGGAAGAGCAGAGCTTCCGCGATCATAGAATTCAAAAAATCTGCGAATGTATTACCAATAGCTTTGCCTTAAATAAAAATTTCATATTTGCATATTTTTTCTTTTAGCATGATCTTATAACGACAGGAAGTAACTCCCTCATACAATCGAAATTAAGCGTGTTAGGAACAGGAGAAAAACCTCATCCTAACATGAGCAATGTCGAAGGCCCGATTACTTAAAGATCGGATGGGGGGAGAGGCCCTTACAACGGCCCTTATGTGCCCCCACAGTCTTGTTAGGAACAGGAGGAGAACCTCATCCTAACATGAGCAAAGTCGAAGGTCCGGTTACTTAAAGATCGGATGGAGAGAGAGGCTCTTGCAACGGCCCTTATGTGCCCCCACAGCCTTGTTAGGAATAGGAGGAGAACCTCATCCTAACATGAGCAAAGTCGAAGACCCGATTACCTAAAGATCAGATTGGGGGAGAGGTCCTTGCAATGATCCTTATGTGCCTCCACAGTCTTGTTAGAAACAAGAGGAGAACCTCGTCCTAATATGAGCAAAGTCAAAGGCCCGATTACTTAAAGATCAGATGGGGGCAGAAGCCCTTACAATGGCCCTTATGTGCCCCCACCGCCTTGTTAGGAACAGGAGGAGGACCTCATCCTAACATGAGCAAAGTCGAAAGCCCGGTTAGCCAAAAATTGAATGGGAGGAGAGGCCCTTGCAACGGCCCTTATGTGCTCCCACAGCCTTGTTAGAAACAGGAGGAGGACCTCGTCCTAGCATGAGCTGAAATTGACTATTTCGGGGACATGAGGAAAATCTCGCCCTAACACAAATAAAGATCCAGTCGATCAGGATCGGATGAGGAGAAAAGCCTCGTCAGTGGCTCCTCTACATCCCCATAACCCCGCTAAGAGCAGAGGGAAAGCCCTCGCCTAAAGGGAAAGCCCTCGTCCAAATAAAAAGAAAAAGGGAGATAAGAAGGGAAGGCGATGAACTACACCAGCGATAAGTGAAAAATAAACTACGTCAAAGACACGAGGGACCTCATCTCAATGAGGAAGGATATTTCTATCAAAAACACTCAGTCGCTAAGAGGAAACTTGACACAGGCCGAAGAGAAATAGACAAAAGAAGTTCGATAAATGACAACTCAATACAAGAATAGACAAGGTAATGGAAAATTTCTTTTTCATTTCATTAGTGAAGTGTACATTACAAAGCCTCGAAGGCCAAAAAAGATAAACGACAAGAAAAAAAAAAGAATACATGGAAGGATGAAAGATAAAAGAAAAAGGGCTGTAAGGAAGCTCAGCTTCTTCTGACTTCGAGCTCTCAGTTTCAGTCCTTATTAGGGATTGCTTTAAGTTTTCAACTTCATCCTCTAGTTCCATCTTTCTCAGCAGCATATCCTGATACATCTGGTGGAACCGCCGGCTCTCGCCCTCTGACTCTCGAAGCCTCTTCCTCAGGACCTCAAACTCCACCTCGACATCTTTGACCACCTGCTGCTCGTGGACCAGCTGAATCTTCAGCCGCTGCAGTTCAGCCTCCTCCCGCCCAAGGGCTACAGACAGTTCTGCCATGGTCCCCCTCAAGGAGCGGAGCTCATTGGAGCCTTGTGCAGAGGCAAGCTGGACTCTCTCAGACAATTGCCTCTGAAGGCAAGCAACTTCATCGATCGCCATTTGGAGCTTCCTTCGGTAGTCCTCTACTTGCCCGCTTCAGCCGACTCGGTAAGCATTGTAGTTTGCCTCGACGTCCTGTAACTACTTTTGAAGGTCAGAGAATTTTTCGACCAGTCTCGATCGCAGTCGGCTTGGATTGTGAGCCAGGATGAGCTCCCTTCCAACTGACCGATCTTCTCCCGTGCGGCCTCCAGCTCGACTTCAAGGGAGCTGATCTTGGAAGCCTGAGTCCAAGATCGGTCGCTGGCATGTTTCCAGAGTTCCTCAAACTCTGTCACGAAGTCAGCCTTCCTCCGGGTATAGTCCATGAGACCCTTTCTGTGGAGGTCCTGAAAGCGAATCGCCTCTGCAGTGACTTCTGAATGGCTCTTCCTCAGCCAGTGAAGTTCATCTTCTAGCTTCTTAGATTTCTTCATCAACTAACAAACTTTCCTTCTGAGGTCTCGAATCATCGACTTCAGAGGAATCCCCTATGGCAGGGGAAGAGCTTCGGTAGGGCACTGTCGTTAGGATACAAAAGTGCCATGACTCAAATTAGTATAAGAAGACAAAAGAGAAGGAAAAGAATGCAGAAGAAAAAAAAGGGGGCTCTCTGTAAAGAAGAATCTGATTTCATTGATTAAATAATTTTTAAGTACAAGAGAATGAAGAAAAGTTACCACAAAGGAAAAATACAAAACTAGAGGTTTTGGACCTCTGGGGCAGAAGTGAAGGGGCTCGGCATCCCCGAAAGATCGACAGCGATGGTCGATGAGGTCCCAACTGGAGGAGGACTGGCAGCGACTTCGGAAGGTCTGGCTTCATCGTCAGATGCTTCATCCAGGAAGCCGAGGTCCAGTTCGAAAAACCTTTCGATCACCTTCTCTTGGCAGAGTTTGAAACCTTTGATGAAGGTGTCCTGGCCGAACTGGACCTGTAGATCCTCCATCTCGGAGGAGGCCTTGAACTCCTCCACTGCTCGGGCCCCTGCCTCTGAGACCAGGGATGGGATCCATGCTTTCAGCTTGAAAACCTGCACCTTCAATTAGGAGACCTCGACCTCAGCCTTCTTTCTCTCCTCCTCCAAGGCGGTCCTCAGATCGGACGAGGTTTGTCCCTCCTTTTCCAGTGCCTCCTGAAGACTTATGACCTCGACGATCTTCTCCTCGAGGTAGGCGGCCTCAGCCAGGCGACCTTCCTCTGCCTGAGCTGCCTCCCTCTTGGCGATCTTCACCGCCTCGACGTTGGCGACAGCTAGTGTCCAATCTGTAAGAAAGGCCGGAGAGTCAATATAAAGGCTAAGGAGTAAATTAAGTAAAGAAGCAAGAAGGAGAAAAAAATGAATTAACCTACTTCGAAAAAAGATCCCAAAGAGTCCCAGACCCGCAACTTAGGATCCGCAAGGATGATCCTCTGGATGACCTCGGGCAGAATGCACGCTTTGACCAGTCTTTTCATTAAATCCCTGTTGTTGAAGGGATTTTCCCCCAGATCTTCCTCAGAGCCATCGGCCCTCTCGACGGCAGCCTTACGGTTGTGGCTCTTGCAAGCCAGGGTCTTCTTTCTCCTCCTCCCTTCGGCCCCGGGTGCCCCCTCGGGACGGGCCTTTGGAGCGAGATCCTCGGTCGGGGGGCTCCATAAAGGGGCTCGGGGGACTTCAGGTTCGACGTCGGAAGGGATGTTGACGGCAACAGCCACCTGAGCAGGCACGGTCGAGCTTGTTCCTTCTGTCCTGGCCCTCTTCGCTGACCCCGAAGTCGAGGTGCCTTTTCTCTTGTGGGTCTTGAGACCCTAGGCTAACCTCCGAGCCATGCCTGCATCTATGTCTGCAATAAAGGAAGATCAGCACAGCTCAGAGATAGAATAAGAAAAAGGGGAAGCAGCAAAAATAATAATAATAATAATAATGGTACCGACAGGATTAAGAGAACTCAGGCCGACGTTGAATAAGAGTTGTTCCTTCAAAAGTTCAGAGAGGAGGGGGGCTTGATAGGCCTCAAGACTTTTGGAGGCTTCGAGGTCGTCCCTTTTCAGGCTAGAAGCCTGACGGATGGAATCCCTTAGAGAGCCCCAAGGGGGTAATCCTAGCTCCAAGGTCGGGCATCAGACATAGAAGAACCTCTCCTTCCAGTTGTGGATAGAAGAGGGGGCACCTTTCAGCAACCCCTTTCTATCGAACTGAGGGGAGAAGTACCATCAATCTTTTGTCGAGGGATGACGCTTGAAGGTATAGAAATTCCTAAACAAAGAGAGAGTCAGCCGAACTTCAGCTAAACTACAAAGAAAAAGAAATCCTATCAAAAACCTAAAGAAGTTCGGTGCTACTGAGACTAGAGAAATATTCAGAAAATGAAAGAGAGCGACGACAAAAGGCAGAAGTAAAAGCCGAAGTCTGGCACGGAAGGCTTCTTGGTACATATAGAAGCGGTCGGGAGGAGGGGCGCTAGCCCGATCAGTTGGCCCGAGAAGCTCCAGCTCGTACTCCGGAGGAACTTCATATTGAAACCTTATCAGTGAGAGTTCATCCAGAGTCAAAGAGCTGGGGATGGTGCCCGGTGCAAAGACCAGACGAGATTCGGTCCTAACTACGGGTTCGTCTACAGTACAAAGACTTTGGGGAACTAGGGCTGACGAACTCCTAGAACCGCTAGAAGAGGAGATATCGGAAGATATTTTGGATAAAATGGAAGCCACAAAAATCCTAAAAAAAATTAGAAAAATAACAAACAAGTTCTCGAGGAAGCTAAACGAACGGAATACGAAGAAGAAAGAACAGAAAAATGGCAAGAAGTTTCGGAACTAACCTAGGTTGGCCCGAGGAGTGCAGGAAGATGGTAAGGATGATGGAAGTCGACCCGGAGGATGCCTAAGGCCGAGAAGGATGCTAAAGGAAGCTGGAGCTCTTGGGGAAGAGGAGGGGACCGAGGGATTCTCTCAGGCAAAGTGAAACCCCTGAAGGAGGAGAACGTGTTTAAATAGGCAACAAGATCTGGCGCAGTAATGATTGCGGATCTCCTCTGACCGACCTGTACTCGCCGCGTATCCCACTCACCATGACAGGCTGCTGAAAATGGCTGACAGCTAACAAAATCATTATTGCACTATACCTAGAGCCACGCTCCGACGGGAATTCAGAAAAAATCTTTTCAGATCGCCTTGATTTGAAAAGACTCTGGCACTAGCGTGCCAAACGCCAAAATATCTGAAAACCACCGAGTGCAAAAATTGAGGGGGGCAACTTCAACTATGAGAATTTCTCTGTACTTTCTTCATTCAAAACCCAAACTCGAAAGTAGGGAGACTGGTGTTGGGTATAAAATACCCCCAGTCGAAGTTTGTAAAAGACCGACCCTTCCAAGACTTTTTCGGCTTCCGACCTTATGTGGCATCTTTCTGAACCCCCTCGACCGTCCGAGCTTCCATAATACCATCCGGACTTCTCCGACAATGAGCTTCTCCAATCATCTATCGGGCCGCTCCAAGGCTCTCTGGGCCTCACTATCAGCCGATCTTCTACAATGAACAACTATTCTCTGAATCCCTTCCAGACTTCTTCCGGCCACGGATGACCCTACTCTGAATTTCTTCCAGACTTTGTCAACATCCGAGCTTCTCTGACAATAAAATTTCTACAGTAATCAGACTCCATCCAAGTTTCTACGACGGTCGACCACCTTCCGGATTCCACCTGAGCTCCTGCGAGAGCCGAACCTCTACAGAAGCAGTCTACTCTGAACTCCTACTGCAGGCGGTCTACTTCGGATATCTACTCTGGATCCTGGATGAGCTTCTACAATGGGACAGGTTCCACCGGCCAGGTCACCACTCTGAGCTTCCATGACAACCGATCTTCGATCGAGCCTCTACAATAAGCGGCCTCCTTTTAGCCTTCTGCAAGAACTAGACTCCATCCAAACTTCCACAGCGGATGGATTCCGGACGAGCTTCTACAACAGATGGGCTCCAGCAGCTAGATTTCTACAACGGCTGATCACCTCTGGTGTCTACCGAACCTCCCTAGCCATCAGCCTTCAATAGCATCAGTCGGACTTCCACAACGCCATCCAAACTTCCACAGGATCCCCAGACTCCTCCAGTGGACGAACCTCCCCAACGCCATCCGAAGTCCACTGCCGGCCGACCCTCCGCCAGATTCTTCATGAAACCAGACTTCTCTAATGAATAATCTTCAGACGAGCTTCCACATCAGGCAAATCCCAGAAAGACTTCTCTAGCAATCGACTCCTATAGGACTTCACCAACAGAAAGTTTCTATCCGAGCTTCTACAGCAGATGACTCCCGCCTGTAGCATCAGCGCCCGAGGCATCCGACAATAGTAGACTCATCAGCAACCTCAAAAACATCCGAGCTTCTTTTAGATCGATGAGATAAAAAGCCATTCTGTTCCATCAGACATCCCAGCCGAGCTCCAACCGACAAATCCGAACTCTCTGGCAAGTCACGACAATGGCCACTACCCTACCCTACTCTCTGTAATGGATTCCGTGTGGCTCCACCACTCTCTGGCAAGTCACGACAACGGACACCACTCCACTCTCTGTAACAAACTCCATGTGGCCCTGAACGGCTCCTGATGCCACTACTCTCCATAACAAACTCTGCGTGGCTCTGAATGGCCCACTACCAGGCGGTTACAGACGTCGCTGTCAATCAGTTATGCTCTCCATCTATAAAAAGAGACCCCAGATATGTTCTTCTCTAAGCTCTAAACTCTATCTCGAAACTCTGCTAAAATTTTTGCTCGAGCACTCCATTTCTGTTGAAGCAGAGTACTGACTTGAGCATCGGAGTGTCTTATCGGAGCACCCCCAACTCTGGTTTAGAATTCTCTTGCAGGTCCTGACGACGATCGCGGTCATCTCAGCTCCACCTTCTCCGGCTTCAGTGGAATTCTGCACTGTTGGTGCAAAAATCTGCCTGCGTCGGAGAAGCTGGAGTCGAGGGAGTCGCGGTCGCCGTTGGGACCTGCAAAAGAAGTCTAAACCGGAGTTGGGGTTGCTCCAGCAAGACCCTCCGATGCTCAAGTCAGTTCTCTGCCTCAACAAGAATGGAGTGCTCGAACGAAAATTTTAGCAGAGTTTTTGTGATAGAAACTAGAGCTTAAAGAATAACATATCTGGGGTCCCCTTTTTATAGGTGGAGGGGGCAACGGATTGATGGCGACGTTTGTAACCGCCTAATCCTGGGCCGCACGGAGCCAGAAGGGATTTATTATGAAGAATAATGGGGTGGAGTCATGGCTGTTACCATGGCTCGCCACGTGGAGTCTACTGTGGAGAGTGGAGCGGCATCCATTGTCGCGACTCGCCAGGGAGTGGTGGAGCCGCGCAGAATCCATCGCAGGAGGTGGAGCAGAATCATGGCCATTACTGCGGCCTACCAGGGAGTAATGGAGCCACATGGGATCCGTCTCAGGAAGTGGAGCAGAGTCGTGGCCGTTACTGCGGCCTGCCAAGGGGTCCAGGCCTGTCGGCCGAAGTTCGGTCGGAGTCTGATCCTCCGTAGAAGCCCGGATGGGGACCATTTGTCGAGGAGTCTCAGCCAAGGCCTGTCTGCTATAGAAATTCGAAAGGAATTCACCCTCGATGGTAGCTCGGCCAAAGGCTTACAGTGGGAGTCCGACGTGGACCGCTCATGGTAGGTGTTTGAAGTAGATCATTTATAGCAGAAACTCAGAGTGGGTCGCTTGCAGTAGGGGCTCGAAGTCCGGCCCTTGTAGGAGTTCGGGGTGAGGTCCACCTGTAATAGGAGTTCAGGATGAAATTTGGCTCCCACAGGAGTCCGGATGAAGTCTACCTGCAGTTGAAGTCGGGGATGAAGTTCGGCTCCCGTAGGAGTCCGGATGGAGTCTACCTGCATTTGGAGTCGGGGACGAAGTTCGGCTCCCGTAGGAGTCCGGATGGAGTCTACCTGCGTTTGGAGTCGGGGATGACGTTCGGCTCCCGTAGGAGTCCGGATGGAGTCTACCTGCATTTAGAGTCGGGGACGAAGTTCAGCTCCCGTAGGAGTCCGGATGGAGTCTATCTGCATTTGGAGTCAGGGATGAAGTCCGGCTCTCGTAGGAGTCTGGATGGAGTCTACCTGCGTTTGGAGTCGGGGACGAAGTCCGGCTCCCGTAGGAGTCCGAATGGAGTCTACCTGCATTTGGAGTCGGGGACGAAGTCCGGCTCCCGTAGGAGTCCGGATGGAGTCTACCTGCATTTGGAGTCGGGGATGAAGTCCGGCTCCCGTAGGAGTCCGGATGAAGTCTATTTGCAACTGAAGTAGGAGGTCCGACTCCCGTAGGAGTCCGGATGAAGTCTAGAAGGTGGTCAATCATTGTGGAAGCTTGGGTGGAGTCCGTCCACCGCAAAGAATCCGGTCGATGCTGGTGGGGGCTTATCCGTTGGCAAAACTTGGGAGTGTTGCGGAGGCTCGGCCGCCAGAGAGGTTCGGAGAGACGTCGCCGAAGGTCGGAAGTTGGTAGAATCTTCGGAGGGCCACTCCTGTCATGAACTTTGGCTGGGGGGTATTTTATACCCAACACCAGTCCTCCTACTTTCGAGTTCGAGTTTCGAATGAAGGAAGTACAGAGAAATTTCCACAGTCGAAGTCGTCCCCTTGAATCCTGTGCACGATCGCCCTCAGATATTTCGATATTTAATACGCACGTGCTGGAGTCTTTTCGAATTGGGGCGATCCGAAGGGACCCTTCAGAATTTTGCTGGTGCGTTGGCCTAGGCACGGTGCAGTAATAGCCCTGTCAGCTGTCAGCCGCTTTTAGCCACCTGCAGTGGCGAGTGGGACATGTGGTGAGCATGGGTCGGCCTGGAGAGATCCACGATCATTATAGCACCGGATCCTAGGGTCTATTTAAACCCGCCTTTCCACCTTCAGGAGTCTCATTCTGCCTGAGAGCTCTGTCGGTGTCTGCCTTCTCTCTGAGAGCCCTGACCCTCTTTGGTGTCCACCTTGGCCCTAGGCGTTCTTCGAGTCATCCCTGTCCTCGCCCCTCTGCATCCTTCGGAGCGATCTAGGTTAGTCCCAGAACTTTCGTTTCTCCTCTTGCCATCTAGGTGCCCTTTCTCCTCCATTTTCCTTTTGCCGCATTCCTCTGGTTTGGTCCTCTGCAAACCTTCCGCCTCTTGTCCCGCCTGATTTCTCCAAGATTTTTAGGGCCTTTGTTTGAAATGTCTTCCGGCACCCCCACCTCTAGTGGTTCCAAGAGTTCATCCGCCTCAGCCCCCCAGAACCCCCATACTATAGACGAACCCACATCTAGGGCAAGGCCTTGCCCGATTTTTGTGCCGAGTGCCATTCCTTGTTCTCTGACTTCGAATGAACTTCTACTGATAAGGGTTCAGTATGGAGTTCCTTCGGAGTATGATCTGGAGCTTCCTGGTCCCTCCGATCGGGCTAGCACCCCCCCTCCTGGCCATTTCTGCCTGTATCAGGAGGCCTTCCGTGCCAGACTCCGACTTCCGCTTCCACCCTTCGTCATTGCCCTTTTTCATTTTTTAGATATTTCTTTAGCTTCAGTTGCTCGAACTCCTTTAGGTTTTTGATAGGGAAGGTTTTTGATAGGGTTCCTTTCCCTTTGCCATGTAGTCGAAGTTCAGCCGACTCTTTCCTTGTTTAGGCATTTTTACACCTTCAAGCATCACCCCTTGGCAAAGGACTGGTGGTATTTTTTCTCCCAGTTTGGCAAGAAGGGGTTGCTGAAAGGTGCTCCCTCTTCAATCCACAACTGGAAG
>NC_026000.2:88370245-88398714 GCF_000442705.2 Elaeis guineensis
ATCAGGATAATTGACTTCCTTAATGAATCCAGCCTTAAGGAGCTTGTCCACTTCCTCGGCTATCACCTTCTGCCTGTCCGAAGCATGACTTCAGATCTTCTCTTTCATCGGTCGATGCTTTGGATCGACGGCCAGATGATGCTCCATGACTTCCGTGTTGATCCCCGGCATGTCCACTGGAACCCAAGCGAAAGCGTTCGCATTCTTTGTAGAAAATCAATGAGACGCATCCGCACCTCCTCCCCTAGGTTGGAGCCGATCATTGCTATATGCTCCGCGTTCCCATTGTTCAAAGGGATTGGTACCAGATCTTCGATTGGGGCACCCCTCTCTTCGGTGAAGTCATCGCGAGCGTCCAGTCCATCGATGGGGCAGGAGTCCGATTGATCGCCTCTATGCAAGGTTATATTGTAGCAGTGTCTGGCCAGGGCTTGGTCTCCCCGGACCTCTCCGGTCCCCCGGTTGGTGGGAACTTCAACTTCAAATGGTAGGTCGATACGACGGCTTGGAGAGCATTGAGGCCAGGTCGGCCGAGGATTGCATTGTAGGCGGATGGCGCCTTCACCACCAAAAAATTCACCAGAGCCCTGGATTGCCTTGGATATTGACCTGCGGCCACAGTCAAAGTGATTATTCCTTTCGTCGGAACGGCGTCGCCGGTAAACCCTACCAAGGGGGAGCTAATCGGCCTTAGATGACTGTCAAGAGTGGACATTCTTGAAAAGGCATCGTAGAACAAGATGTCGGCCGAACTCCCATTGTCGACAAGAATGCGATGGACGTCATAATTTGCTATATTCAAAGAAACTATGACCGTGTCGTTATGAGGGAATTGGACTCCCTGAGTGTCTTCTTCGGTAAAGGATATGGGCTCTTCAGTCTTTTGTCGCTTGGGGGACACAGCCGGTATGTTGGTCGTTTCCTGTCGGGATCCTCCCGAGATGGTATTGGTGGAATCCATCGGAGGCCGATCGTCCGACCGCTCCATGCTGGCGACCATAGCCAGAGAATACGGGGCCCAAGAAACCAAAGGCGAGACCGGGGTCCGGGATATGGCTGCGGAGGCCGTGGGTAGTTGCGCAGATGCTTCGCGAGAAGGCATCAGGCGAGGATCCCACGGGGGAAAGAAGGAGTGGGTGCTGGAGGAGACGATCGGAGGCAGCTCCGTTGAGCGCTCCTTTAAGAACAAGGGTACCGTGAAGGCACGGCGTCCTTCCTCTAGCGCCAATCCTGTTGGTGCAAAAATTTGCTCGCGCCGGAGAAGCTGGAGTCGAGGGAGTCGCGGTCGCCACCGGGACCTGCAAAGGAAGTCTAAACCGGAGGTGGGGTTGCTCCGGTAAGACCCTCTGACGCTCAAGTCAGTTCTCTGCCTCAACAAGAATGGAGTGCTCGAACGGAGAATTTAGCAGAGTTTTGAGGTAAAACATGAGAGCTTATAGAATAATGTATCTGGGGTTTCTCTTTTATAGACGGAGGGGGAAACAGATTGATAGCGATGCCTGTAACCGTCTGGTAGTGGGCCGCCCAGAGTTAAGAGGAATTTATTACGGAGGATAGTGGAGTGGGGTCGTGGCTATCGCCGTGGCTTGCCACGTGGAATCAGTTACGGGGACTGGAGCGGCGTCCGCTGTCGTGATTCGTCAGGGAGTGGGGGACCCGCACAGAATCCACTGCAGGGAGTGGAGCAGGGTCAGCACAGAATTCGCTGCAGGGAGTGGAGCAGGGTCATGGAAGTTAATACAGCCTATCAGGGAGTAATGGGGCTACGCAGGGTCTGTCGCAGAGAGTGGAGCAGTGGTGTCCGTTACTGTGGCTTGTCAGGAGATCCAGACTTGTTGGCCGAAGTTCGGTTGGAGTCGATAGCGAGGCCCGACGCCCGTAGGAGTTTGGACGAGGTCTTCTTGCTGTTGGAGGTCGTAGGCGGAGTTCGGCTCCCGTAGGAGTCCGGGCGAAGACTTCCTGTAATTGAAATCAAAAAATGAAGTTCGGCTCCCGTAGGAGTCTGGACAAGGCTTACCAGCGACAGAAGTCGTGAACGGAGCCCGACTCCCGTAGGAGTCCGGGCGAAGTCTTCCTTATTGTGGAACTCATGGACGGAGTCCGGCTCCCGTGGGAGTCCGGGCGAAGTCTTCCTTGCTGTGGAACCCGTGGACGGAGTCTGACTCCCGTAGGAGTCCGGGCGAAGTCTTCCTTGCTACAGAACCCGTGGATGGAGTCTGACTCCCGTAGGAGTCCGGGTGAAGTCTTCCTGGCTGTGGAACTTGTGGACAGAGTCCGGCTCCCGTAGGAGTCCGGGCGAAGTCTTCCTTGCTGTGGAACCCGTGGATGGAGTCCGGCTCCCGTAGGAGTCCGGGCGAAGTCTTCCTTGCTGCAGAACCCATGGACGGAGTCCGGCTCCCATAGGAGTCCGGGCGATGTCTTCCTGGCTGTGGAACTCATGGACGGAGTCCGGCTCCCGAAGGAGTCCGGGCGAAGTCTTCCTTGCTATGGAACTCGTGGACGGAGTCCGGCTCCCGTAGGAGTCCAGGCGAAGTCTTCCTTGCTGCAGAACCCGTGGACGGAGTCCGGCTCCCGTAGGAGTCCAGGCGAAGTCTTCCTTGCTGTGGAACTCGTGGACGGAGTTCGGCTTTCGTAGGAGTCCGGGCGAAGTCTTCCTTGCTGCAGAATCCATGGACGGAGTCCGGCTCCCGTAGGAGTCCGGGCGAAGTCTTCCTTGCTGCAGAACCCGTGGACGGAGCCCTGCTCCCGTAGGAGTCCGGGCAAAGTCTTCCTTGCTGCAGAACCCATGGACGGAGCCCGGCTCCCGTAGGAGTCCGGGCGAAGCGATGGGGGTTCACCAACAGTTGTCGAAAAATGGAAGAGACTCGCGAGGGTCGACCCCACCAAGAACATCGACCGAGGGTATTTTATGCCCAACAATTTTTATGTGATAAAAATATGAGAGAGAAAGAAGGATTACATGGATGGTTTGAGGTGCCAAAATCTTTGGAGGAAATTCTTCAATCAAGAAATCAAAGGTTGTTGTCTTGTAAAGAGAAAGGTAAGAGAGAAGATTGTCTTCTCTTATTATTTTTCCTTTCATATTAATATCTCTTTGTTTTATATTTTTTATATGATAAAAAATCTAAAAGAAAAAGAGGGATAGCGTGGTGAATTCATGCTCCAAAAAGTTGGAGCATGGTGATCTTATTTTGGACGTGATATGATCATGTTCTGATGGAAGAAGAAGAACAAAAGAAGGTCTTTTCTTGAGATTTTTTTTAGAACCCTTCTTCTCCATAAATCATGAGATTTTTCTATGAGAAAAATTAGATATCATAAGATCTGAAAACTAAAAAAATATCAAGAGAAGAAGGTCTTCTCAAGTCCTAGTATAGAGATGTTTTCTGGATATCAATTGTTGATGTACTGAAGGAGAAGATCTATCTTCTCTTAGGATCCTTTTCTATTAAATATTAATTTTAATTATAGAGAGGTCAAAAGATTTGACTTCTTCCTTATTTTTCCTCATATTCTTCATCTCTTAGAATATTCAAGAGATCCAAAGAATATTTTTTAGATTAACCATCTAGAGGGATCTGCAAGAAGCTAGCATTTTGAGCGAATCTTCGTTCGACGAACCTCCAATTTTGTTGCAGCCTCATGTGGATCATCTGTAGATGTCGAACACGTGTGCTGCTCTAAAAGTAATAAAGAAAATCAATCATAGAGTTCTCAACCCGCATGAAGGTAAGAGATCTGATCTCTTCTTTTATCTAGATATGATCTAGGTTTTAGATCTGAAACTGTTTCAGATCTAGGATATTGATTTGATCAATATCAAATATTTTATTTTTTAATTTATAAATATAATATGACATGTTATAGGTCCTAATTGTAGGATTTAGTAATTTGATTACATGCATTTATAGATTAAATTGTTTAATTTACTTGTTCCACTGGGTTATATTTTAAAAAAAATTTAAAATTCATGCATGAAACTCTGCACCTTTTCCAATAGTGGTATCAGAGCATCCAAGTTCTTTTATAAGATGTTCATAATTATATTAAAAAAATCTAAAAAATAAAATAATGATCGCACGGACTGTAGGTTATCCTGCTGTGAGGTTTACCCCTTACAGTGCAAAGGTTGTCCTGGTACATTGCGATCTAAAAAATTTAAAAGAGATTAAATAAATCTTGTCATGAATGTTTTAGATTAAGTCTATTTTATTTCATAAATTTTTATGTAATGTACATAGATTAAAATCAGCCTAGAACAGGATCTTGCGAAGGTTCTATTTGCTGATTGGGCTGGCTCGACCAGCAAGCCAGCTCGACCAACATGCCAGCTCGATTGAAAAGTTGGCTGAATTATATTTCTGATTGATTTTAATTGTTAGTGTTTGTTAGTGAAATAAGCCGACCCATTTTTGAAATGAGTCGATCTATTTAGTGAAACAACACTAGATTGTATTAAACCTTTCAAAAGTTAAAAATATTTTTTAAAATGTCGAACCCCAATCCTCAGCCATGAACTTAATTAAAAGAATTAAGTGATTGTTTAGGATCTAGATTTATGATTTAAAGATCCTAAGATAATTTCATAAAACATGGGTTTAAGGGTAATGGGTTAGCTTTGATCAGATCATTAACTGGGTTAGACCTAGGGTTAGATTAAATATGAACTAAGTTAAGAAATTGATCAAACCAATTAAAAGTTAATTAGGATTAGGTCATTTCTATAGATCACTTCAATAGTTGTAGTTGATCAAAGTCCATATATCTAACAAATGGACACTGATCGTGGCTCAGCGGCTGAGCCCGAATCTTTAGGCAAACCAAATCAAAACTGATAAACTAGTTGGTGTCTAAGGTAAACTTGACCGGTGGTTTTTTAATTGGGAGCATACTTACCTGGCCATTTCTTATGGTGTCTAAGGCAAGCATTGGCAGACCCTCCCATCGTTCGTACTTACCTAGCCAATGTGGTTAATCAAGTCTTGATTAGGTTACTCATTGATTCATGCTAACCCATGTCACATAGAAAATCAGAGAGTCTGATTTCATTCAGTGAGATTGATCTAGGTGCCCATGGACCAAATTTGATCCTAGTCCTTGTTAATAACTTGAGAAGTCAATGGGAGGACTTGACTTGATGAAGTCAGTAGGAGCGAATTGGTCCATGTCTTTTTTATCCTTAAATCATTAATAATTTTAAATCTTCTAAAATTATTAGGTCTTTAAAATAACAAAGTTATGGACATAACTGAGTCATAGCCTCCCATTAAGGTGTTTGATAATGAGTCCATTAACTCAATAATCATTGCAGACCCAAAGGTCTGGTGCTTATTGACTAATAAAATTATCACTCATGATATGACGACTTGGATGTGTCTCTCTAATGGTGGTTAGGTTAGCCAACCAAAGTTGGGCTTAATCATTTATTGATTAGATACACCAAGTATGGTCATGTTAACGGTTGGACCTAATTGGATCCTTATAGTGGAGGCCAAAGCCTACTGATTAGGTTTCTGGGATAAAATTAAATTACTAGAAGTTGTTTGGAGAAACAATTGGTTAATGAACCTACTTGTATATGCACATAGATTGGCCGACCAAAGTCGGGCTTGTGTGTAGTCTATGTGGATTCTAGTACCTACTAAAAAATTAAAGTAACTTTTTGAATTAGAGGTAGAGGCTACCAATTTGAATAAAGTAGTGGAAGAACTTTGAGACTAAAGTCCAAATCTCGAGGCTTAAAATAATTTATATACATTAGGTCATTGTTCTCTTTTCTCAAAATAAGGCTAAACCTTAATTGCTCCAATCGCTGTTAGACAGTGATGACTTATGGGACCCAACTTCGTTAATTAGTATCGAAAGTTAAATTTGGTTCAGTAGTACGAATGGGTTCGTATTGGGGCTTCTTAATCCAGTAAAAATAATTAGTCCAAAATTGATCCAAATTAGGCAAAAGCATAGGGTCATAGGAAGAAGAATTGTCTTGCTTCCCTTGGCCATAATAGGCTGAACAAGAGAAAGGAGTAAGGGTTGCTCATCAAGGATGTTATATGATAACACCTTAAAGTTTCTTTATGTAATTCTACTATCTAGGTATTAGATACCGATGGTTTTATACAATTTATTGCTAGGACTACAAGTAAGTAGAATATTTAAAAATGGTGAGAAATTCTTGAATGTTAGGGATGGAAGTCTTATTCCAATCCTATCTTTAGGAATTGTAGAGTTTATTTTCAAATATTGTCATTTAAAGTAATTGTTACTATTGTCCATTGTTTATAATCTTTGTTAGCCTTTTGGGTAAAGATGATCATCATTCATAAAGGAAGATTATTGTGGTATTATTATGAATAATGTTATAATAATACATGGACAATAAGGAAATGACATTTACACAGCCTGTTAAGTGTAATGTACATACTCAAGTTAGATAATATCATGAATGTCTATCTTTGGCATTATAGACTTAGTCATCTTAACAAGAACAGGATAAACGGGTTAGCTTGAGAGGAAAACCTCGACATCAATGATTGTGAATCATTGATAGCCTGTGAGTCTTATCTTCTTGGAAAGATGACCAAGTCACCTTTTAATAAAAAAGGTGAAGGAGCTGATAAAGTTCTAAGTCTCATACATAGTGATGTATGTAGACCTGTGAACTTAAGTGCCAGAGGAAGATATTAATATTTCATTATAGACGACCTATCTGGGCATGGGTGCATCTGGCCAAATCATTTGAAATATTCAAATGATTCAAATGATGAAAAGGATGACATATCTAGGAGAGAATTGGATTCTCTCTTAGTGGATTCTTTTTCAGAACACATTGTATCTGAAAGAAAAAGTTGAACTTTGTTAGACATGATTTAATCCACGATAGGGTTCACTAATCTGCCTGTTTCAGGATTGTGCTCTTGTGTGATTACTTGTTTTACTCTGAAAATATACTGAGTAAGTCTATTGTACATATTTCATATGAGATATGGATCAGGCATAGACCTAGACTCTCTCACCTTTGGGTTTGGAGTTGATCGGCCTATGTCAAAGGTTTGCATACAGATAAACTTGGTTCATGGTCCAATAATTGTTTAAGGGTTACTAATTCTATCATGCTGAAGATTATAAGATTCTCATCAGCAGTAGGGCATTCCTTTTGGAAAGGAGTTTCTTAGAGAAGGAACTGATACCTATCAAGTTGAACTTGAAAGTTTGACTGGTAGAAAATGAACCGACATAATCTAGTAAACCTACAGAGCTGGATTTGATTAGATCAAACTCGGAGCCCATTAAAGTAAATGCAATACAGTGGTCTAACTCTGAGAAGTGGCTTGGAGCCATTAAATCCAAATTGAAGTCCATAGAAATCAATAGTGTATGGACACTAGATGATTCACCTAAAAGAATAAAACCCATTGGGTGTGAATGCATTTTTCAAAAGGATCAGAGTAGCATAGACGGGAAGGTGGAGACCTATAAAGCTCATTTCGCTATTATCCCAGAGTTAGTACATACATTTTGAACATATGTCTTCATTATGAACAAAGAGGTACCCTGCATTTATAAATGGGTAAAATATTCTATAGTGTTATTCCTTGTTTGTCAGTGGATGAAATTCTCTTAATTGGGAATGGCATTCCAGCATTGCAAGGAATAAAGGTTTGGGTGTCATCTAATTTCTCCATGTTCAAGACCAGATATGGTATGCTCACTAATGGTAGTGAGCAGATACCAGTTTGATCTAAGTAAGAACCACTGAAAGATTGTATAGACTGTTAGATGAGTGCCCTAAATGCCAGATTAGTTGACACATTCCTGTACAAATGTAAGGGTAAATTTATAATTTTGACTATAAATGAATAAAAGAGTTATTCTACTATCACATTGTGTACATTATGTCTGTGATACATCCTTTGAGTTAGTAGGAATGTTAATTCATATTTTTAAGAGTTGAAAATTTAAGGCATGAATTTACATAACTAACTCATAAACAGCTCCTGACCATAGGATCATCACAAGGATGGTGATCGATCTGGAAGGTTAGTGTACGATCACTTTCTTAGGATAGATGTGGCTTGAGTCTACGGTGTGGAGATATTGGAGCGAGAGTACAAGTATTCGTTGAGAATGAGAGTACTGAGCATGACCACCTCGAGCAGTCATAAGGAAGTCTACCTTTTCATCGATGACTAGCTCAATGCTGCAGCTGTGTCTAGTTCTTTGACCTGAGGTATATCGACAGTTCACCTTGAGTGTGTTATAGTTTGACTACACCATAACTCGATCTCCTAGCCATTCGAAATTCTGAGATATATGTTGGCTGTAGCATATATTGGGAAATATGTCCCTAAAGCCAATCGTCAAGCTGTTGATGGTTGAGCAACCAAGTATTATAATTGATTTGTTAATAAATAAAATATATTTGGCATTTTCATCATAAGCTTTCATCTTCTAATAAACTCCATTGTTATGATGAAGTCCTTAGGACTATTTAAGTTCGATAAAGAGAGGATTTATCGATTAGTCCTTAAAACTGTTCACAACCAAATGATAGGCTGTTAATAAGGACGACAGCTTCTATCGAGCATAGGTCGCTGTAGGCCATATGGGTTGGTTGTCCTCTTAACCAAAGAGTGTGGAGACACTGGTATGGCATACAGGTAAGATGTAAGGGTACATCATCATTGAACGTGACCAACTCCAGAGTATTCTGCTATCAAGAATATCTCTGATGGGATATAGGTATAAGTGTCCCTTAGACTTGAGATCGCCTCAGTGACTTGCAAGCAACTCACTGTGCTTTGGTACTGGACTAACTGAATTTCTAATTCAGGGACGGAAGGCTTCTGGGCACAGTCAAGTACTTGTGAAGTCAGAGTGTGATCGAGATGGGATTGACCACTCCAAGAGTTGGAGAAGAATGAGTCGCTGTATTTCAATTTAGCAAAATCTTGGCCAGGGTAATCCATCAGATGTATTTGATATTTTGAAATACAATGTGGACAACCTGATCAGAGTTGACAGTTGAACTATGGGGTGTCCTATGATCATTTTGGTCAAGGGGATGAATTATATGAAAACTATATCCGCATGGGTTCTAAGGATGTTGTTCTACACATTCGACCTATCCGGTCGTCGGGTACCATTGCTAGATGGTCACTTCGATTGGTACAAAAATTTATTCCTGTGCTACCGGCTTAGGTTCGGACCTATGAGGTCACACACATTAGAGTTCATGATCCGATCGGATGGTTGATCAACGATTAAGAATCATTCTAGGGTTAAATGATCAATACGATTGACATTTAACCCAGTGCAAGTGTTGCAGGAGGATCGATTAGCAATTCGATTGCTAATTGGCTTAATTTGATTAAGCCAATGGGCTGAGATTAAGTCTAATTAAATATGATTTAATTAGATTTAGTTTGGGCTTGATTGGTTCAAGTCCAATTGGTTTATTGGATAAGCCAAGTGCAAGGAAAAACTAGTCCTAGTTCAACTAGGACTTGGGTCAATCTAATTTCTAATTTGATTAGAAAATTAAATCAGATTTAAATCTAATTTAATCTGATTAAATTAGATTTTTAATTGGGTTAAGACTTATTTTAATTAGGTTGATCTAATTTTGGTTTGATTTGGTTTGAGAAACCAAATTAAAACAAGTCATAAGATAGAATCCTAGTAAGACTAGGATTCCACCTTGCGCCACATAAGCCTTCCCCACGCCCTCTCTCTTATTCAACGTCAATATCCACTTATTTTGTGTGACAAAAGCCCTCTCCCAGGTCTCTCCCATGTTCACAAAAGGTTTCCTCTCTTCTTTCTTACATGGAAGGTGGTTTGGATCAAATCAAAAAGCAATAAGTTTGGATTTCGAATTATATGAGATAGAGTTTTAGAAATCCAAAACTCTTTCAATTTTGCACCGAATTTATCCAAATTTTTTTTGAAATTTTTGTGACTTTTAGGATACACATTGTGCACCCTTTTTTGGTAATCCATACATGAAAATATGGAGGAGGTGCTCAAGAGTTGGGCGCCCCTTAACTTGCCATGTTTGGATAAGCCTTGACTAGGTATTTGACCTAGAAAAGGACTCTATCATATATCTCTATATAAAATGTGTATCTTCATGAAAGTTTAGGAGAAGATAGATATTTGAGAGACCTTTGTTTCATCCAAAAATCAGAGAGAAAGACCTTTGGGTAATGGAGATATAAAAGACGCAATTAGGGTGTCTAGAGAGAAAAACGTGAAGAAGAAGAGGGTCTTCTTCGAGGGTTTTTTGTTTTCATATATTTTCTCCCTCCATCTTGAGTTTTTTGAGAGTATCTCAGATCTGAAACTCCTCCTTTTACTTTCTATCTTTGGAGGAGTCCAAATCAAGAAGAAGGAGGCACCTGATCAACCATCAAAGAAGGATCAGCGCAGTACTAGCATACTGTGCTGATTTCTTGAAGTAGGACTTCTGATCGAGATTCGTGGGCTCGTGTGGATGACTCTTAGAGGTCGGACGCGTGTGCGGCTTGCAACATCATCTTTAAGCCCTTATCAGTGAGGTTAGAGCATCTAACTTGCAAGGTAATATATCTGATCTATTGTTTAATACATACATTAGATGTAGCTAGTATAGAAACATGTTGATATGATCAACATGTAGTTCATGCTATATTTATATATTTTAATTTTTGATTTAATGCTATGTAATAATCATGTAATAGGATCTTAGATCTAGGGATTCTCTAGTTTTAGAAAATAAATTTTGATTTATTTTAGTCTTCCGCTGTATGATCTTGAAAAAGTTTCAATATCTAACCCTGAAACCCTAGATTTGGTTCCTACAGCATATTCATTGTAGGAACCAGATCGTACCAAAAAGGAATCTATCAACCTCAATAGATGAGAGGAGTAGTCCTATAATGATCGAAAGATCGAGTCCTTAAGCCCATGGCCATGGCAGAGTGAAATAATAGAAAAGAGTTTTCCATTAAGATTTCACATCAGACTTGGATCGATCAATTGATTCATATGACTGATGTTGGGTTTGACGAGTTCACCTTAACCCTAATTCAGTCGGGACTCTTGATAGAAGAACTCAATCACACAAGTAGCTGCACCGAGAGGTTCATCTTCATTTCTGATGGGTTGCCACCATATACTGTTAGGTATCACTGATGAATTTTGAGAGTAATTAGAATGATCTTGATGATCGATCATTCTAATTGTCTGAATCAGAAGAGTTCTGATCCATTGAAAGGAGTTTCGATGATGTCGATGATGAGATCACGACATGTCTCATTACCATACAAAAATGAACCTAATTGGATCACACAAATAAGAGTTAGAGACTGAATGTCATCAATATTGCTAGTCCAGTTCGATTGATTTGGACTAGATCCAATTAGGTTCAAGAAAATCGTGCTAGCACACAATTGAGCCTAACTTTCTCCTCGTGTAAACTTTTCTATCTCGACTGAGCCAAATATGATTTGACTCACCCAGAGAACCTTGAGAAGGTTTCTCTCAGTTTGACTGGAGCCAGTCCAGCTCAGAAAAGATTTGTCTTAATTCATGAGATGAATTTAAGACAACACCTGCTAATTCCTGTCACCTGCCATTTCTGTTTTAGGACATTGGTCAAACGTTGACCCATGGACCTTGGACCGAAGGCCACTTGGCAAGAGGTCATTGGAGATTTTTTGTGAAGTGTCCACCTGCTAAATTAAGCCTCAAAGTGGGTGCCATATTTAGATTGCGCGTGCGCCCCTAGTGGATAAGGATAGAGTCCTATGAGATGAGGACTCTGATCCCTTGATCAACTTGGACCGTGGGGCACAAATCTCACTGTGCTTATCCAGTGTTGGCACCAACAGTAGGAGGGATTGTGGAGATTCTTATCTTATATGATCAGATGACATCACTCCATCAATCAAAATTTTTTCAGAATTAATTGGAATTTTCTGATTAGTCGAATGATGTGGCACTGCGTGGTGCAGAAGGGTCTATTTAAACCCTGTCTGCGCTTAGGGTTTAGAGTCTCTATGCAATAACCAGTAAAAGCCTGAATCCTCTCCACTTCTCCATACCCCCTCTATTCCTCTCCCTCCCCTCTTCATGTCCAAGAGGTTGGGCATCCATCTGGTGCTTGTCCAAGGTGTGGTGGCTTCCTGATTAGAAAGCTACAGAGATTTATCGAGAAGCTACTGCTCCAGCTTCAGAAGATCTTTTGAAGATCTTCTAGATCAGATCCTGATTTGATTTTTGTAAAAAAGATTCATGAGGAGAGGATGATCTAGATCCTACTTGAGTGGATACCGGTAGAGGCTAGGCGACTGTGTGGCTATTTTAGAACCTTGGGCATTGCTGCGATCATCTACAGGGTAATCTAGTTACCCTAGAGGTATTTTTCTATTCCTCATATTTTTAAATTTAATTTTAGATTTGTTGGTACAAAAATTCACCAGCGTCAGAGAAGCTGGAGTTGAGGGAGTCATGATCGCCGCTGGGACCTGCAAAGAAAGTCTAAATCGGAGTTGGGGGTGCTCCGACAAGACCCTCCGACGCTCAAGTCAGTTCTCTGCCTCAACAAGAATAGAGTGCTCGAACAAAAATTTTAGCAGAGTTTTAGGATAGAAATTAGGACTTAGAGAATAACGTATCTGAAGTCCCCTTTTTATAGATGGAGGGTGCAACAGACTGATAATGACATTTGTAACTGCCTGGTAGTGGGCCGCTCGGGGCCAAGAGGAGTTAGTTATGAAGAGTAGTGGAGTAGAGTCGTGGCTATCACCGTGGCCTGCCATGTGGAGCCTGTTGCGGGGAGTGGATCAGTGTCCGTTATCGCGACTTGCCAGAGAGTGGTGGCACCGTGCAAAATCTGTCGTAGGAAGTAGAGCAGAGTCGTGGCCATTACTGTGGCCGCTGGAAGTGGAGCAGAGTCGTGGCCGTTATGGTGGCCGCAGGAAGTGGAGCAGGCCTATCGGCCAAAGCTCGGTTGAGGTATCTGGCGGAGATAGATGGCTATCCATCTGAGAGGAGCTCGGATGTTGCTGGCGAGCCTTCTATCATTGGGTGCTTTGGGTGCTAATACTGTAGGTGAGGGCCATTTGCTGTAGGGGCTCGGTCAGAGGCTTTCCGTAGAAGAAGTTTGGTTTCATGCAGAATTTGGTAGAGGGTCGACCAGTGGTGGGTGTCGGATGGCACTGAAGAGGTTCATTCGCTGGAGGGGTCCGGCTGCTGGAGTCCATGTGTTGTAGGGGTTCATCCGGAACCTGTCCGCTATAAAAGTTCGATCAGGGTCCGATTTTCATAGAAGCCAGGATGGGGATCATCTGTCGAGGAAACTTCAGCCGAAGCCTGCAGTAGAAGCTTAGAGTCTGGCTCTTATAGGAGTTCGGATGAGGTCTACCTGCAACAGGAGTTCAGGGCGAAAGTCTGTCTCCCGTAGGAGTTCGGATGAAGTCTACCTGCAGTTGGAGAAGGAGTCCGACTCCCATAGGAGCCCGGATGAAGTCTGCCTACAGTCAGAGAAGGAGTCTGGCTCCCGTAGGAGCCCAGATGAAGTCTGCCTGCAGTCGGAGAAGGAGTCTGGCTCCCGTAGGAGCGAGTTTGGATGAAGTCTGCCTGCAGTCGGAGAAGGAGTCCGACTCCCGTAGGAGCCCGGATGAAGTCTGCCTACAGTCGGAGAAGAAGTCCGGCTCCCGTAGGAGTCCGGATGAAGTCTGCCTGTCGTTGGAGAAGAAGTCCGGCTCCTGTAGGAGCTCGGATGAAGTCCGCCTACAGTTGGAGAAGAAGTCCAGCTCCCGTAGGAGCCCGGATGAAGTCTGCCTGTGGTCGGAGAAGGAGTCCGGCTCCCGTAGGAGCCCGGATGAAGTCTGCCTATCATTGGAGAAGAAGTCCGGCTCCTGTAGGAGCTCGAATGAAGTCTGCCTGTAGTTGGAGAAGAAGTCCAGCTCCCATAGGAGCCCGGATGAAGTCTGCCTGTCGTTGGAGAAGAAGTCCGGCTCCCGTAGGAGCTCAGATGAAGTCTAGAAGGTGGCTGACCACCGCGGAAACATTGGTGGAGCCCGTCCTTCATGGAGAATCCAGTCGACACTGATGGGGGTTTATTCATCGACAGAACTCGAGAACGTTGCGGAGGCTCGGCCGCCAGAGAGGTTCGGGAAGATGTCGTCGAAGGTTGGATGTCCGTAAAAATCCTCGGAGGGTCACTCCTAACATGAACTTCGACTGGGGGGGTATTTTATACCCAACAAGATTTAATACTAGATAATAGGAATTAGATCTAATAGATCTTAATCTGAAATAATCATAGGATATTTTTTTTTATAATATTCCATCCCAGATCTCATTAGATCTAGAAGATCCTATAAGGAAAAAGCCGATTTTCTCTTCAATTGATATCAGAGCTAGGTTGATGGCTCTATTTCAGATCTAATTTAGATCTAATTTTTATTTTTATTTATTTTATATTAATGAATTTCAGATGTCACATCAGATGTGATAGAATCTGAAATAAAAAAAAATTAAAATTAAATCTAAGTAGATCTAACATGTATGAGATGCATGACTAAACTAGGAATAGTTTAATCTATGAATAGTCTTATAGTTTTATATTTTAATATGATTAAAATATAAATTAGATCTAATTTATTCTCTATTTTTTTGATATTATAAATATTATATTCAGATCAAAAAATAAAAAATAAAATTTTAATTAATACACAAGATTGATCTGTTGCATGCCTAGACTAGTTGTAGAATTATTCTAGTAACTGTCTAGAATAGATTTTATATTGAATAGTTCAATTTAAATCTTATTTTTTAGATGTTATATGTGATGTATCAGATCTGAAAGCATACTAATTAGATCAGATTTTAATATATGAGATGTATGCAAAGCATGTATAAGTTAGATCTAAAATTATATATGTGATATGTAACTTAGATCTAACTAATTTTGTTGTTAAATTAATATTTCTGATTAAGATGTTTCTTATGGCCGTCCTATCATAAGAATAAAGTAGGGTTTAAGACCCTCTCCTCCCATTCAATAGGGTGTTCTTATGGCATGTAGGGGTGCTGCACGTTCATCCTTAATCAGAAATCAAAATTTACTTTTCTACAAAACCCTAGATCTTGAAATCCTAAGATTTATTTATATATTTTGTTTATGAACCCAAGACTTAATTAATGAATTAAGCTTATGAAATAAAATTAAGTCTAAAATTGAGAATTTCAGATCTAAGCCATTTTCATAAAATTGGGTTCGGACTTAGGTAGCTCAATTAGGTCTAGCGGTTGATCAAACCGAATCAAAGGTTGGTTAGGTGGGATCATGAAAGTTAATAATTGACCAACCTAATAGGATTAAATTTAGGTCAAGATCGAATCACATTTAGATGTGACTCGATCAAGTTAAGACCTAATTTGGCTCAGTGGTTAGAGCCTGGATTGTAGGCTAACCCAATTGGTTCTAGTTCGATAATTTAGTATCTAAGGTAAGTTGGGCAGATGCGATCGACTGGTTTTTAATCGGGAGCTACTCGACTCGAATGCATTCTTGTCAAGTTAATGGCATATCCCTCCCACCGGTCTCACTTACCTGGCCATATGTGTCGACTCAGTTCTGATTTGAGGTGGCTAACAATTCGAGCTAGCCCATGTCACTAGGTTAGTCATAATTGTTATGACTATGTCATCAAGTCAAGTTTAATGAGACCTAAATCAAATCTCTCTAAGAAAATATTAAGTCTAAGGTCTTCCACCATTGTGGATGTGCAGGCCCTTCCCAGGGTTGATTGTTCTCGGCTGGTTACAGTGGCTCAGTTGCACCAAGAAGATGCAACCATATCCATTAGGCATTGGATGCTATGGATTAGAGGATGGGTTGTGCTCAATATTTTGGTTACGATGAGGGACCCAATCAGGAATCTAATTCGTGCAAATGGTTGGTCTAACTTAACTAAGGATTGGAGCAATATTCTGGGCACGGTGAGCTTCATGAATTAGAGATCAAGTTTTGGGTGCACCATGATTAAAGAATCATTGGACAAGAGTTGTCCACTCATCAGTTGACCCATCACGAATAACTGTTAGGTGAGGTGGTGAGCCAGTCGGTGAGACCGCACCACCCACTAGAAATTACTAATCACGAAGATTTTCACATCTTTACCTAGGGAGTGTAGGGATCTGAAAAAATAGTGGGAGCCTAATTTGTTTAAAAATGAAACCCATAAATAAATTGGTTAAGTCTGATTACAAAATCTTACAAGAAACTTTTGACTCTCTACAGGAAATATGTCTGCATCCAACCCCCTGACCAAAATACTAGACACCCACAGATTGACTGGACCTAATTTCAAGGACTAGTTGAGGAACTACAAAATTATTCTGGGTTCTAAAAAATTGACTCATGTCTTAGATTAGGATCCACCTGCCATACCAGCACGTCCGATTGCTGAACAGAGACCGTCTCTGAAAAAATGGATGGATGATGATAACAAAGCTAGATACTACATGTTGGGTGCCATGTTGACTTGCAGTGCCAGCATGAGAACATTATGACTACCTACCAAATGTTGGCTCACCTACAAGAGTTGTTTGGTGAACAAAGTCACGCAGCCAAGTATCAAGTCTGTCAAAGCCTTTTTAAGGCTAAAATGCATGATGGGCAGTCAGTCCAAGATCATTGTTTGTCAATGATCAAGGACATTGAGGAGCTTGAGAAGCTCAATGTCATCTTAGACAAAGATTTTTAGATTGATGTGATCCTTCAATCCTTGTCTGATACATATGGTCAGTTCATCATGAACTTCCATATGCATAAGATGCAGTGTATCTTGGCTGAGTTAATGAACATGTTGGTTACGACTGAGCTTTCTTTGAAAGGTTCAAAAAGCTCAGTCCTTACTGTGGAGCGGACTTCTTCCAAGAGAAAGCCTTTTGGAAAGAAGAAGAAGTTTGCAAAGAAGTAGAAGGTGGATGGGAAGAAGAAGAAGACGGAACTAAAGAAGAAGGCTGCTGAAAAGAAAAAATATTTTCACTGCAATTCAGACGGCCATTGAAAGCGGAACTGTCCTCAGTCCTGGCCACCCTGAAGAATAAGAAGGATGGTCCTTCTAGAGGTATGCTCATTATAGAATCTAATCTTATGGTTTCCTCTGCATCCAGTTGGGTACTTGACTCTGATTCTAGTGCTCATTTGTGCACTTCTATGCAGGATCTTGAGAAAAGCAGGAGGCTGAGGGATGGGGATATAATCCTACGCATCGAAAATGGAGTAAGAGTTGCTGCTGTGGCCATGAGAACCTACCCTCTGCTATTACCGTTAGGATTAGATTTAGTTCTTAGAGATTGTTATTATGTGCCTGCAACAAGCAGGAATTTGATTTTTGTTTCATGTTTAGCACAAGAAGGCTATGTGATTAGCTTCATAAGAACCATTGTAATATATTTTATGAAAATAATAAAGTTGCAAATAGTTTTCTTATTAATGGTCTCTATCAGCTACATATTGATATATCCGTATTTCATATTGAGCAAAATGTGAATGCCTTGAGAATTAAAAGGCCTAGAGATAGTCTAAATGATAGGTATCTGTGGCGCCTAAGGCTTGGTCATATAGCGGAAGACAAGGTTAACAAATTGAAAAAATCTAAGCTATTGAGTACGTTGACTTTTGAGTCATATCCAGTTTGTGAATCATACCTTCAAGGCAAAATGACCAAGCTCCCTTTTACAAGACATGGGGAAAGGGCCACAGACATACTTGCCCTAGTACATACAGATGTGTGTGGCCTATTTGATGTGCCGGCTAGAGGCAACTATGTCTACTTCATTACCTTTACCGATGATATGTCTAGGTACGAGTATGTGTTTCTAATAAAACACAAATCTGAAGTCTTTGAAAAGTTTCAAGAATTCAGATATGAGATAGAAAAACAAACAGGAAAGCCCATTAAGTTTCTTCGATCAGATCGAGGAGGCAAATACCTTAGTCGAGAGTTCCTAGACTATCTTAAGGATAATGACATAGTCTCTCAATGGATTTCACCTGGAATGCCACAACTCAATGGAGTTTCAGAATGGAGGAATCGGACCCTATTAGATATGGTCCGTTCCATGATGAGCTTCACGGACCTCCCTGAGTTTCTTTGGGGATATTATCTCATGACAGCAATATATGTATTGAATAGAGTTTCCTCTAAAATCATTCCTACCACACCATGAGATATGGCATGGTAAGAAGCCAAGTCTGAGTCATCTCAGAATTTAGGGTTGTCCGGCTCATGTCAAGAGACAGCAGGCGGACAAGTTAGAGTTCAGGTCTTTTAGAGCTCGGTTCATAGGATATCCTAAAGAGTCATTAGGATACTATTTCTATATTCTGAAAGATCACAATATGATTGTGAATCGATATGCTATTTTTTTTGAAAAATAGTTTATTCAAGATGGTGGCATCGAAAGAATAATTAAGCTCAAGGAGCATGTCTCCCAAGAGCAACAAGCTAAAGAACCTGAGGAACCAAATCAATTAGAATCAGTCCCAACACAACCTCTTCCACCTCGTAGATCGACTAGGGTTTTCCATCATCTTGAAAGGTGCTTAGGTACTATACAAGAGGAAGTAGAGAAGATATTTTTTCATGAAAAATAGGGCTCATGGTGATGACCCCAAGACCTATGACGAGGCGATATCAGATATCGACTCTGAGAAATGGTTAGAGGCAATGAGATCAGAAATTGACTCGATGCACTCAAATCAAGTCTGGCCCTTGGTAGATCCACCTAAAGGTATTGTACCTATTAGGTGTAAATGGATCTTCTAGAGAAAGATAGGTGCAGATGGAAATGTGGAGACATTCAAGGCTAGGTTCGTAGCGAAAGGTTATAGTCAGTGCAAAGGTATTGACTATCAAGATACCTTTTAATCCGTAGCCATGCTAAAATCCATCTGCACATTGCTTGCTATTGCAGCCTATTTTGATTATGAAATATGATAGATGGAAGTGAAAACGGCGTTCTTAAATGGATATCTTGAAGAAGATATCTATATGGAACAGCCGCTTGGTTTTACATCCAGTGCTAATGATCACAAGATCTACAAGCTGCAAAGATCTATTTATGGACTTAAGCAAGCATCTCGGAGCTGGAATACTCATTTTAATTATATGATCAAAATGTTTGGTTTCATCAAGAACGAGGAGGAACCATGTGTGTTCAAGAAGGTCAGTGGGAGCGTAGTTGTCTTTCTCATACTGTACATAGATGACATCCTCCTAATTAGAAATGATATTTTTATGTTGACCTCAGTCAAAATATGGTTGTCTAAGGAGTTCTCTATGAAAGATCTAGGAGAGGCATCCTTTATACTGGGTATTAAGGTCTATAGAGATAGACCAAATAGGATGCTAGGACTCTCACAGAAGATGTACATAGAGGAGGTGCTAAAAAGGTTTAGCATGAAAAACTCCAAAAGAGGTTTAGTACCTTTTAGACATGGCATTTATCTCTCCACGAAGATGTGCCCTAGCACACCTGAGGAGATTGAATGCATGAGCAAGATCCCTTATGCTTCGGCAATAGAAAGTTTCATGTATGCCATGCTATGTACATGACCTGATATAGCCCATGCTGTGAGTGTCACAAGCAGATATCAGTCAAATCTAGATGAAGAGCACTGGACTTCTGTGAAATGTATCCTTAAGTACTTGAGAAAGACTAAGGATATGTTTCTAGTCATTGGGAATGGAGAACTCCAGGTTCAAAGATTTACAGACTCAGACTTTATGTCTGATATAGATGATCGAAAGTCAACATCTGAAAGTCTGTTCATTTGCAATGGTGGTGCAGTTAGCTGGAAGAGTTCCAAGCAGATAGTGATTGCTGATTCCACCATGGAGGCAGAGTATATTGCTGCATTGGAAGCTGCGAAGGAGGCATTCTGGTACAAAAAGTTTGCCGTAGAGCTTGGAGTGATGTCATCGAATGCCATCCCTCTTTACTGTAACAATAATGGCGCCATAGCTCTAGCTAAGGAGCCAAAGTCTCACCAGAAGTCCAAGCATATCGAGCGATGATTCTATCTCATCTGTGATTACCTCCAAAAAGGTTATGTCGAGGTTAAGAGAGTCGACTCCATAGACAATGTGGTAGACCCACTGACAAAGCCATTAGGCCAGCAGAAGATCAAAGCCCACCTTGAGAAGATGGGACTTAGATATGTAGCCAATTGGCATTAGGTCAAGTGGAAGTTTGTTAGATGTATGTCCTAGATGCCAGATTGGCTGACACATTCCTGTACAAATATAAGGGTAAATTTATAATTTTGACTATAAATGAATAAAAAGATTATTCTACTATCACATTGTGTACATTATGTCAGTGATACATCCTTTGAGTTAGTAGGAATGTTAATTCATATTTTCAAGAGTTGAAAATTTAAGGCATGAATTTACATAACTAACTCATCTCCTGACCATAGGATCATCACGAGGATGGTGTTCGATCCGAAATATTGATGTACGATCACTTTTTTAGGGTAGATGTATCTTGAGTCTATGGTGTGGAGACACCGAAACGAGAGTATAGGTATTCATTGAGAATGAGAGTACTGAGCATGACCACCTCGAGCAGTCATAAGGAAGTCTACCTTCTCGTCGATGACTAGCTCGATGCTGCAGCTGTGTGTCTAGTTCTTTGACTTGAGGTACATCGACAGTTCACCTTGACTATGTTATAGTTTGACTACACTATAACTCGGTCTCCTAGCCATTCGAAACCCTGAGGTGTATGTTGGCTGTAGCATATTCATTGTAGGAACCAAATCGCACCAAGAAGGGATCTATCAATCTCGATAGATGAGAGGAGTAGTCCTATGATGATCGAAAGATCGAGTCCTTAAGCCCATGGCCATGGTAGAGTGAAATAATAGAAAAAAGTTTTTCATTAAGGTTTCACATCAGACTTGGATCGATCGATTGATTCATATGACTGGTGTTGGGTTTGATGAGTTCACTTTAATCTTAATTCAGTCGGGACTCATGATAGAAGAACTCAATCACACAGGTAGCTGCATCGAGAGGTTCATCTTCATTTCTGATGGGTTGCCACCATATACTGCTAGGTGTCACTGATGGATTTTGAGAGCAATTAGAATGATCTTGATGATTGATCATTCTAATTATCTGAATCAGAAGAGTTCTGGTCCATCGAAAGAAGTTTCGATGATGTCGATGATGAGATCACGACATGTCTTATTACCATACGAAAATAAACCTAACTGGATCACACAAACAAGAGTTAGTGATGTGCCCAGGCCTGAATAACTATCTTATGTAGGTAAGAACAAAAATTAGAGCACAAGAAAAGAAAAAGAAAGAAATCTTTGAAATCTGATTAATAAGAAAATCGCCACAATCAGATCACAAAGGGATAGAACGCCACACTCAAGAAAAGAAGAAAGTAAGTGATAAGTTCTATGGTTTATAACTCGCCACTAATACACATGGGTTAGATAAGAGAATTCAGCAACACTCATTTTCATTCATTGAAATCTGAATTGAATACATAAGTCGCCTCCCTTTATATAGATAGGAGAGGGAACATAAGATAAATTTAGTAAATAAAAAAAAATAACATAATTTGACTATCATAGAAATGATGGTGGCTATATCTTGCTGCAAAAGAAATGATAGTGGCCGTATCTTGCTACTATGAAAATGATGGTGGCTGAAGATCATGGTGAATTAGGAAGAACAAAATAACTTTGGCTGCATCTTGCTACTATGAAAATGATGGTGGCTGGAGATCATGGTGAATTAAAAAGAATGAAACAACCTTGATTGCATCTTGCTACTATGAAAATTGTGGTGGCTGGAGATTATGGTGAATTAGGAAGAACAAAACAAGCTTCTAAACTCGGCCTTTTTTTCAAGCAATAATTTCTTTCAAATTTCTGCCAAATCTGATTCACACCACATCATGCTTCTACGTACGGGAGCAAAATCATTAATTTGGCTCTTGGATCTATATATGGCATGTGATCATCTCTTTCTTCATGATGGTGCACATCATTTCCCCCTTGTTGAGTAGGATTTACCCTCAAATCCAAGTCTTCCCCATCATCCAAACTATCCTCCAAATAAGGAGAAAGATCTCGAACATTGAATGTAGCGGACACATTGTTGTCACTAGGCAATTCAATCATGTAAGCATTGTCATTCACTTTCTCAACAACTCGGAATGGACCATCAGCACGCGGCATGAGCTTAGATTTTATTTAGTTTGAAAATCGTTCTTTGCGAAGATGTATCCAAACAAGATCACCTGGAGCAAAGCGAACTTGTTTTCTTCCTTTGTTGGCTGCCTTCTCATAAGCCACATTCTTCCTTTCAATCTGCTCCTTGATGCTCTTATGCATGGACTTAACCAACTCAGCTTTCTTCTTCCCATCCATAAAAACTCTTTCGTTGATTGGAAGTGGTGCCAAATCAAATGGGGTGATAAGATTAAACCCATAAACCACTTTAAAAGGAGAATGCTTAGTAGTGCTATGAATACTACGATGGTAAGCAAACTCAACATAAGCCAAACACTCATCCCAATTCTTCATATTCTTGTTAACAACAGTACGAAGTAAAGAAGAGAGGGTACAATTTATCACTTCGGTCTGACCATTGGTTTGTGGGTGGCAAGTCGTGCTGAAGAGCAATCTAGTACCAAGCTTCTTCCACAAGGTCTTCCAAAAGTAACTCAAGAACTTGACATCTCGATCAGATACAATGCTCTTTGGTACACCATGCAGACGTACTATCTCTTTGAAAAATAATTTTGCAACATGTAAAGCATCATCGGTTCTGTGGCATGGCACGAAATGAGACATTTTTGAGAATCGATCCACAACCACCAGAACCGAATCCTTCTCCCTTTGTGTTCTTGGCAGCCCAAGTATAAAATCCATACTCAAATCTACCCATGGTTGATCTGGTACAGGTAGTGGCATATACAACCCTTGTGAAGTCTCTTTGCTCTTTGCCTTCTTACAGGTAACACACCTCTCAATGACGTGATGCACATCACGAATCATAGCTGGCCAATAAAAGTGCTCTTTCACCATCTTCAATATTTTCTTCTCTCCAAAATGACCCGCCAATCCGTCACCATGAGCTTCTCTCACCAAAAGCTCTCGAATGGAACTAATAGGAATGCACAACCGATCTGACTTAAATAAGTATCCGTCATGTCTGTAATAGCCATTTACAACTCCTTTCTTGCACTCTTCATAAATATTTGCAAAATTTGGATCATCCTTATATCAATCTATAATCAACTCAAATCCCATTAGTTTAGCATTAAGCAATGAAATCAAAGCATACCTCCTGGAAAGTGCATCTGCCACGATATTGACATTCCCTTTTTTGTATTTGATCACATAAGGAAAGGTATCCAAGAATTCCATCCACTTGGCATGTCTATGATTCAGCTTGCTTTGTCCTTTCAAGTGCTTCAAAGACTCATGATCAGTATGGATGACGAACTCCTTTGGCAATAAATAATGTTGCCAAGTCTCCAAAGCCCAAATCAGAGTGTAGAACTCCTTGTCATAAACAGAGTAGCTCAAGCTTGCACCATTCAACTTCTCACTGAAATATGCTATGGACGCCCTCTTACATCAGAACAGCTCCAATGCCCACACCGGAGGCATCACATTCTACCTCAAAAGTCTTAAAAAATTGGGTAGAGCTAGAATGGGTGCTGAACTCAACTTCTCCTTGGTCAACTCGAAGCTTCTTTGGGCTACTTCAGTCCATTTGAATTCTCCTCCTTTCTTGATGCATTCAGTAATAGGAGTAAGAATAGTGCTAAAGTTCCTCACAAACCTCCAATAAAAAGATGCTAGGCCATGAAAACTCCTCACTTCAGATACATTAGTAGGAATAGGCCACTCCTTGATCGCTTTCACCTTTTTCTCATCAACTTTCACTCCATATTATGACACAACATAGCCAAGAAAGACTATGCGATCTTTGACAAAAATGACACTTTTTGAGATTGCCATATAGTTTCTCTTGTCACAGAACCTCAGAAACACCCCTGAGGTGCTCCATATGCTCTTCCTGATTTCTGCTAAAAATCAGAATATCATCAAAATATACAACCACAAAATCACCAATAAACTTATGCAGCACATGATTCATCAATCTTATGAATGTGCTAGGTGCGTTGGATAAGCCAAATGGCATGACCGTCTACTCATACAATCCAAACTTGATCTTGAATGCAGTCTTCCATTCATCACTTTCCTTCATGTGAATCTGATGGTATACGCTCCTAAGGTCTATTTTTGAGAAGACCTTAGCTCCATGCAACTCATCAAGCATATCATCCAGTCGCAGGATTGGATAGCGATATTTTATTATGATCTTGTTTATCGCCCTACTATCCACGCACATCCGCATAGATCCATCTTTCTTTGGTACCAACAGAGCTGGTACTGAACATGGGCTCATAAACTCCCTCACATAACCCTTCTCCAAAAGATCTGCAACTTGCCGCTGCAACTCCTTGGCCTCCTCGGGATTGCATCTATAGGCTGGTCTATTTGGTAGGGCAAACCCTGAAATGAGATCAATCTAATGCTCGATCCCTCTGATTGGTGGCAATCTTTTTGGTAACTCTTTCGGGAACAAATCTGTAAATTCCTCCAAGATCTCCTTCATTTGCGGTGGAAGGGAGACTTCTTCACTTGGAACCTGCTTAGCTACAAGAACAAAAATAATTTCATGGTTAGTCAAAACTCGCTTCACTTCCCCCTTGTTGGTAAATAGGTTCTCTTTCTTGCCCTTTTCAATCATAAGCTGATCCTTCTGGACCTGTTGCAGGCTAAGTGGTGCTAACACTATATTCTTCCCATTTTTGGCAAATGAATAGGTATTTTTGAAGCCGTCATGAATAGCCCTCCGATCGTACTGCCAAGGCCTTCCCAAAAGAAGATGGTTGGCTTTCATAGGAACCACATCACAAACAACCTCATCTTTTTAGGACTTGCCAATAGAAAAAGGTACTACAACCTGCTTTGTAACCTTCACATCATCATCGTCAGTAAGTCATTGCAATCTATAGGGATGGGGATGCTTCATAGTCACCAGATTAAGTTTTTTCACCAAAATAGTAGAAGCCACATTGGTACAGCTATCCCCATCAATGATAACACCACATACCTTATCATGAATGGTGCACCTGATATGAAAGATATTTTCATGCTGCTTATCATCCACTTTGGCTTGTAGGTTTAGGTTGCGACGAATAACCAATAGCTCTCCTTCATCTGCAAACTCCACATAATATTCTTTTACCTCTTTCAAAATAACCTCATCTTCACTTTCAATTTCTTCTTGTGACTCCCAAATGAACATCACCCTCTTGTTTGGACATTCAGAGGCTATATGACCGTAACCAAGACACTTGAAACACTTGATATCTCGACTTCTCCTAAGAGGTTGTGAATTCCCCACCTTCTCTTTTTCTTTGGCCGCATCTATGACTTGCTTGCTAGAATCACCTTTTTCTACTTGTTTTGGAACCGCCTTAGGGACGGACCATGGTGATAAAAAAGATGAGTTGGTAGTCTTACTTGGCTTACTTGCACCACGCTTGTGCTATCTCTCCACCTTAACAGTAAGTTTGATCACATTATCAAGGAACACATAAGATTGCAACTCCACTGTATCAGCAATCTCCTTACTCAAGCCTCCTAAGAACCTTGCAATGGTCTATTCTTGAGGTTCTCGCAAATCACATCTCATCATCAGCATCTCAAATTTTTTGACATAATCCTCAACACACATCCCCCCTTGTCTCAACCTTTGTAACTTGATGTACAGCTCCTGCTTATAATATTGAGGGACAAATCGCTTCTCCATGATCCGCTTCATAAGCCTCCAATTTCGGATCTCCTCTTCTCCATCCCTCCTACGTTGAGCTTTCATATTCTTCCACCAAAGATTAGCATAATCAGTAAATTCAAGGGCAGTAAGTTTATATTTTTTTACCTCAGAATAGTTTTGACATTCAAAGACCTTCTCCACACGTTGCACCCATTCTAGATATTCTTCGGGTGAGCTGATTCCTTTAAAGGATGGGATCCTCATCTTAATATTCTCTCTCAAACTCCTTTGCTGCCGCCTTTGCCATAGATGTTCCTCCATACCATCATCATCTTCGGATTCGTCATACTCCTTTTCATCATCACGATCAACTCGTCGTAGTGCTGGATGGCCATGCCGCTGTGGTGGTGGGAGAAGTGTTGCCAACCGCTCAAATACTTGTGTTAGGTGATTGAGTTGCTCCATCATCTCTTCTTGATGCCACTGGAGCCCCATAATCTGAACTTGTTCTAGACTCATGCCTCTAGGAATGACAGGTGCCTCGTCTCCTCCAAACATGATTTGAATGTCAAACACTCCCTTAGGCTCTGATACCAAACTGATGTGCCCAGGCCTGAATAACTATCTTATGTAAGTAAGAACAAAGATTGGAGCACAAGAAAAGAAAAAGAAAGAAATCTTTGAAATTTGATTGATAAGAAAATCATCACAATCAGAACACAAAGGGGTAGAACGTCACACTCAAGAAAAGAAGAAAGTGAGTGATAAGTTCTAAGATTTATAGCTCACCACTAACACACAAGGGTTAGATAAGAGAATTCAGCAACACTCATTTTCATTCATTGAAATCTGAATTGAATACATAGGTCACCTCCCTTTATATAGATAAGAGAGGGAACATAAGACAAATTCAGTAAATGGAAGGAAATAACAGAATTTGACTATCATAGAAATGATGGTGGCTATATCTTGCTACAAAAAAAATAATAGTAGCCGTATCTTGCTACTATAAAAATGATGGTGGTTGGAGATCATGGTGAATTAGGAAAAACAAAATAACTTTGGTTACATCTTGCTACTATAGAAATGATGGTGGCTGGAGATCATGGTGAATTAGGAAGAATAAAACAACCTTGATTGTGTCTTGCTACTATGAAAATGATGATGGTTGGAGATCATGGTGAATTAGGAAGAACAAAATAAGCTTCTAAACTCAGCCCTTTTTCCAAGCAATAATTTCTTTCAAATTCCTACCAAATCTGATTCGCACCACATCATGCTTCTACGCACGTGAGCAAAATCATCAATTTGGCTCTTGGATTTATATATGGCATGTGATCATCTCTTTCTTCTTGATGGTGCACATTAGTTAGGGTCTGGATGTCATTAATTGAGCTAGTCCAGTTTGATTGATTTGGATTAGATCCAATTAGATTCAAGAAAATCGTGCTAGCACATGATTGAGGCTAACTTTCTCCTCGTGTAATCTTTTCTATCTTGACTGAGCCAAATGTGATTTGACTCACTTTGAGAACCTTGAGAAGATTTCTTTTAGTTTGACTGGAGCCAGTCTAGCTCAGAAAGGACTTATCTTAATTCATGGAATGAATTTAAGAGAACACCTGCTAATTCCTATCACCTACCATTTCTATTTTAGGACATTGGTCAAATGTTGACCCATGGACCTTGGACTGAAGGCCACTTGGCAAGAGGTCATTGGAGATTTTTTATGGAGTGTCCACCTACTAAATTGGATCTCAAAGTGGGCACCATATTCAAATTGGGCATGCACCCCAAGTGGATAAGGATAGAGTCCCGTGAGATGAGGACTCTGATCCCTTGATCAACTTGGACTGTGGGACACAAATCTCACTGTGCTTATCCAGTGTTGGCACCAACAGTAAGAGGGATTATGGGGATTCTTATCTAATATGATCAGATGATATCACTCTATCAATCATAATTTTTCCAAAATTAATTGAATTTTTTGACTGGTCGAATGATGTGGCACTGCATGGCGCAGCAGGGTCTATTTAAACCCTGTCTGCACCTAGGGTTTAGAGTATCTGTGCAATAACCAGCAAAATCCTGAATCCTCTCCACTTCTCCATGCCCTCTCTACTCCTCTCCCTCCCCTCTTCACATCCAAGAGGTTGGACATCCATCTGGTGCTTGTCCAAGGTGGGTGGCTTCCTGATTAGAAGGCTGCAGAGATTTGTCGTGAAGCTGCTGCTCCAACTTCAGAAGATCATTTGAAGATCTTCTAGATCAGATCCAGATCTAATTTTTAGAGTAAAGATTTATGAGGAGAGGACGATTTAGATCTTGCTTGAGTAGATACTGGTAGAGGCTAGACGACTGTGTGGCTATTTTAGAACCTCGAGAATTACTGCGATCATCTACAGGGTAATCTAGTTACTCTAGAGGTATTTCTCTATTCCTCATATTTTTAGATTTAATTTTAGATTTAATATTAGATAATAAAAATTAGATCTAATAGATCTTAGATCTAAAATAATCATAGAATATTTTTTTTATAATATTCACCCCAGATCTCATTAGATCTGGAAGATCCTACAA
>NC_026000.2:88398814-88450126 GCF_000442705.2 Elaeis guineensis
ATAGTCACCAGATTAAGTTTTTTCACCAAAATAGTAGAAGCCACATTGGTACAGCTATCCCCATCAATGATAACACCACATACCTTATCATGAATGGTGCACCTGATATGAAAGATATTTTCATGCTGCTTATCATCCACTTTGGCTTGTAGGTTTAGGTTGCGACGAATAACCAATAGCTCTCCTTCATCTGCAAACTCCACATAATATTCTTTTACCTCTTTCAAAATAACCTCATCTTCACTTTCAATTTCTTCTTGTGACTCCCAAATGAACATCACCCTCTTGTTTGGACATTCAGAGGCTATATGACCGTAACCAAGACACTTGAAACACTTGATATCTCGACTTCTCCTAAGAGGTTGTGAATTCCCCACCTTCTCTTTTTCTTTGGCCGCATCTATGACTTGCTTGCTAGAATCACCTTTTTCTACTTGTTTTGGAACCGCCTTAGGGACGGACCATGGTGATAAAAAGATGAGTTGGTAGTCTTACTTGGCTTACTTGCACCACGCTTGTGCTATCTCTCCACCTTAACAGTAAGTTTGATCACATTATCAAGGAACACATAAGATTGCAACTCCACTGTATCAGCAATCTCCTTACTCAAGCCTCCTAAGAACCTTGCAATGGTCTATTCTTGAGGTTCTCGCAAATCACATCTCATCATCAGCATCTCAAATTTTTTGACATAATCCTCAACACACATCCCCCCTTGTCTCAACCTTTGTAACTTGATGTACAGCTCCTGCTTATAATATTGAGGGACAAATCGCTTCTCCATGATCCGCTTCATAAGCCTCCAATTTCGGATCTCCTCTTCTCCATCCCTCCTACGTTGAGCTTTCATATTCTTCCACCAAAGATTAGCATAATCAGTAAATTCAAGGGCAGTAAGTTTATATTTTTTTACCTCAGAATAGTTTTGACATTCAAAGACCTTCTCCACACGTTGCACCCATTCTAGATATTCTTCGGGTGAGCTGATTCCTTTAAAGGATGGGATCCTCATCTTAATATTCTCTCTCAAACTCCTTTGCTGCCGCCTTTGCCATAGATGTTCCTCCATACCATCATCATCTTCGGATTCGTCATACTCCTTTTCATCATCACGATCAACTCGTCGTAGTGCTGGATGGCCATGCCGCTGTGGTGGTGGGAGAAGTGTTGCCAACCGCTCAAATACTTGTGTTAGGTGATTGAGTTGCTCCATCATCTCTTCTTGATGCCACTGGAGCCCCATAATCTGAACTTGTTCTAGACTCATGCCTCTAGGAATGACAGGTGCCTCGTCTCCTCCAAACATGATTTGAATGTCAAACACTCCCTTAGGCTCTGATACCAAACTGATGTGCCCAGGCCTGAATAACTATCTTATGTAAGTAAGAACAAAGATTGGAGCACAAGAAAAGAAAAGAAAGAAATCTTTGAAATTTGATTGATAAGAAAATCATCACAATCAGAACACAAAGGGGTAGAACGTCACACTCAAGAAAAGAAGAAAGTGAGTGATAAGTTCTAAGATTTATAGCTCACCACTAACACACAAGGGTTAGATAAGAGAATTCAGCAACACTCATTTTCATTCATTGAAATCTGAATTGAATACATAGGTCACCTCCCTTTATATAGATAAGAGAGGGAACATAAGACAAATTCAGTAAATGGAAGGAAATAACAGAATTTGACTATCATAGAAATGATGGTGGCTATATCTTGCTACAAAAAAATAATAGTAGCCGTATCTTGCTACTATAAAAATGATGGTGGTTGGAGATCATGGTGAATTAGGAAAAACAAAATAACTTTGGTTACATCTTGCTACTATAGAAATGATGGTGGCTGGAGATCATGGTGAATTAGGAAGAATAAAACAACCTTGATTGTGTCTTGCTACTATGAAAATGATGATGGTTGGAGATCATGGTGAATTAGGAAGAACAAAATAAGCTTCTAAACTCAGCCCTTTTTCCAAGCAATAATTTCTTTCAAATTCCTACCAAATCTGATTCGCACCACATCATGCTTCTACGCACGTGAGCAAAATCATCAATTTGGCTCTTGGATTTATATATGGCATGTGATCATCTCTTTCTTCTTGATGGTGCACATTAGTTAGGGTCTGGATGTCATTAATTGAGCTAGTCCAGTTTGATTGATTTGGATTAGATCCAATTAGATTCAAGAAAATCGTGCTAGCACATGATTGAGGCTAACTTTCTCCTCGTGTAATCTTTTCTATCTTGACTGAGCCAAATGTGATTTGACTCACTTTGAGAACCTTGAGAAGATTTCTTTTAGTTTGACTGGAGCCAGTCTAGCTCAGAAAGGACTTATCTTAATTCATGGAATGAATTTAAGAGAACACCTGCTAATTCCTATCACCTACCATTTCTATTTTAGGACATTGGTCAAATGTTGACCCATGGACCTTGGACTGAAGGCCACTTGGCAAGAGGTCATTGGAGATTTTTTATGGAGTGTCCACCTACTAAATTGGATCTCAAAGTGGGCACCATATTCAAATTGGGCATGCACCCCAAGTGGATAAGGATAGAGTCCCGTGAGATGAGGACTCTGATCCCTTGATCAACTTGGACTGTGGGACACAAATCTCACTGTGCTTATCCAGTGTTGGCACCAACAGTAAGAGGGATTATGGGGATTCTTATCTAATATGATCAGATGATATCACTCTATCAATCATAATTTTTCCAAAATTAATTGAATTTTTTTGACTGGTCGAATGATGTGGCACTGCATGGCGCAGCAGGGTCTATTTAAACCCTGTCTGCACCTAGGGTTTAGAGTATCTGTGCAATAACCAGCAAAATCCTGAATCCTCTCCACTTCTCCATGCCCTCTCTACTCCTCTCCCTCCCCTCTTCACATCCAAGAGGTTGGACATCCATCTGGTGCTTGTCCAAGGTGGGTGGCTTCCTGATTAGAAGGCTGCAGAGATTTGTCGTGAAGCTGCTGCTCCAACTTCAGAAGATCATTTGAAGATCTTCTAGATCAGATCCAGATCTAATTTTTAGAGTAAAGATTTATGAGGAGAGGACGATTTAGATCTTGCTTGAGTAGATACTGGTAGAGGCTAGACGACTGTGTGGCTATTTTAGAACCTCGAGAATTACTGCGATCATCTACAGGGTAATCTAGTTACTCTAGAGGTATTTCTCTATTCCTCATATTTTTAGATTTAATTTTAGATTTAATATTAGATAATAAAATTAGATCTAATAGATCTTAGATCTAAAATAATCATAGAATATTTTTTTTTATAATATTCCACCCCAGATCTCATTAGATCTGGAAGATCCTACAAGAAAAAAGCTGATTTTTCCTTCATAGATAATCCTTAAGTATTTAGGAAATACTAAGATCCAGTGACTCAAATATGGAAATACTGACTTTAAACATGTGGATGTTTCAATTTTAGTCAGATCAAGATGACAACAAGAAAGTGTCGGATCATACCCTAATTGTAGGAGCAATCTGCTGGAAAGGTTCCAAGCAGGATACTTTAGTCTACTCAGTTAGTGATGTAGAGTATATGGTAGCATATGATGCTGCCATGTAAGCTGTGTAATTGCTGAGCTTCATTAACAGGTTTGGAGTGGCATCCTCCACTGATGGTCTAGTCCTATCGTAGCACTGGAGCCATAAATCTGGCTAAAGAATCAAAGGACCAGCATACTCTGTATTACTATCATTTGTGATTTTAGATCAGGGTGACAACGATCTTTGGAAGATCGATGAAAAGGGAGAACTTGATCGACCCATTTGCTGAGGCCTCGGAACTAGGAAGTTCTATGAACTCAAGTGGAAGATAGGATATTTGATATCATTCTGATTGGCTTTAGTACAAGTGAGAGTTGTTGAAAAATATATCCTAAAGCCTATCATCTAAGTGGTAGATGATTGGAATTAGTATATGAATTATCTAATAATAATAGTTATTTGACAGGTCCATCATTAAAGTTCTATCTTTCTTAAATGAACTCCTAAATTATGATGAAGTCTTTAGAACTATAATCAATCGATAAAGAAGAATTTATCGGATGGTTCTTAAATTATTCACGATCAAATGATAAGTTATTAACAAGGATCATAACTTATCAAGTATAGGTCGCTGTATGCCATATGCGTTGGTTGTCCTTGTAATCAAGTAGTATGGAGATACTGGTATAGCATCCAGGTGAGATATAGGAGTACATCTGCATTGAACATGACTAATGTAACACTGTACTGTCAAGAGTAGTTAACTAAGATCAATAGGTATAAGTGTCTCTCCGACCTGAGATCACCACGGTGACTTGCAAGCAACTCACTGTGCTTTGGTGCTAGACTACCTGTATTTTTAATATAGGTTCGAAAGATTTTTGAGTATGGTCAAGTACTTGTGAAGTCGGTGTATGAGTTAAGATGGGATTGACCACTCCTGATTAACTTCAAGAAGAGAATATCTCGCTGTGTTTCAATTTAGCAAAATCTAGGCCTGGATAATCCTCGTGAGGAGTCATGAGATTTGCAAAAATTTTGAGACATAATAGAGATAACTTACATGAGTGTTGATAGCATACTCGAAGTTGTCTTGAGTATTATTGGTCAAAAAGATGAATTATATGGTAACCATGGGTCAGGGTTCTTAGAATGTTGCTTTGCATACATTCGACCTATCTGGACGTCGGAAACCATTGCTAGATGATTACTTCGACTGGTACAAGAATTGGTTTCTATGCTACCAACTTAAGTTTGAACCTATAGGGTCACATACATAAAAGGTTGTAACCTAATCAGATGGTTAATCGATGATTGAGAATCGTTCTAAGGTTAAACAATCAATGTGATTGATGTTTGACCTAATGCAAGTGTTGCAAAAGGATCATTAGCAATTGGCTTGCTAATTGGCTCAATCTGATTGTAAAATTGGCCTGAGATCAAGTCTAATTAAATATGATTCAATTAGAATTGATTTGAATTTAATTAGATTAAGTCTAATTGGTTTATTGGATAAGCTAGTTGCAAGAGAGAACAAGTCCCTGTTTGACTAGGATTTGTATGCACTTAATTCTTAATTAAGTTAGGATTTAAATTAAATATGATTTAATCTGATTTAATTAAACTTCTAGTTGGACTAGAATCACCATTAATTAGATGGTAATTAATTTAAATTAGGTTTAAAGTATTTGACCTAATCTAAAGAAGAATCCTAGTTAGACTAGGATTCCATCTTCTCTTGTGCCACCTAAGAAAATCAAAGCCCACGCCCACTAATTAATTTTAGATAACTTTTCTATGATTTTTATATTTAAAAAAAGTAATCTCACACCACTTATTCTAGAGATTTGAATCAAATTTGATCTGATTCAATATGAAAATTAATTTGGTTTATTGTGGAAAGTGGTTTAGCCTATTTCTCTTTTTGAAAGAGTCCCTCTTCACCAGGACTCTTCCCTCCCTCTCTTGCACCAACTTCTCCCATGTTTATCCTCTTTTTTTGTTGCCCCTTTTGTGGTTATTTTTATGCTATCCATGAAATAAATGAGATAGGGGGCGTCCAAGATTTGGACGCCCCAAGGACTCCTTGTTAGACTAGGTCTTATGACCTAGTCTGCCATATAAAAGAAGGCTGCTTCATATGCCATGATATAGGTGTCAAAAATTTATGAAAAATTGAGAGAATTATAAAGGAGAATGAGGAAGATTTGGGAGGTTTAAGGCACCAAAATCCATGGAGGAGAGTCCTCTAACAAGAGATCAAAAGTTGATGTCTTGCAGTGAAGAAAGGTAAGAGAGAAGATTATCTTCTCTTATTGGTTTTTTTTCATATTTTTTTCTCTCTTTATTTTTATATTTTTATATGATAAAAATATGAGAGAGAAAGAAAGATTACATGAATAGTTTGAGGTGCCAAAATTCTTGGAGGAAATTCTTCAATCAAGAGATCAAAGGTTGATGTCTTGTAAGGAGAATGGCAAGAGAGAAGATTGTCTTCTCTTATTGTTTTTCCTTTCATATTAATATCTTTTTATTTTATATTTTTTATATGATAAAAAATCTGAAAGAGAAAGAGGGATGGCATGGTGAATTTATTCTCCAAAGAGTTGGAGCATGGTGATCTTATTTTGGACATGATATGATCATGTTCTAATGGAAGAAGAAGAAGAAAAGAAGGTCTTTTCTTGAGGTTTCTTTTAGAACCCTTCTTCTTCATAAATCATGAGAATTTTTTATGAGAAAAATCAGATATCATAAGATCTAAAAATTAAAAAAATATCAAGAGAAGAAGGTCTTCTCAAGTCCTAGCATAGATATGTTTTTAGGATATCAATTGTTGATGTACTGAAGGAGAAGATCTGTCTTCTCTTAGGATATTTTTCTATTAAATATTAATTTTAATTATAGGGAGATCCAAAAGTTTGACTTCTTCCTTATTCCTCCTCATATTCTTCATCTCTTGAAATATCCAAGAGATTCAAAGAATATTTTTTAGATTAACCATCTGGATGGATCTGCAAGAAGCTAGTACTTCGAGCGGATTTTCATTCGACGAACCTTTGATTTTGTTGCAGCCTCATGTAGATCACCTATAGAGACTGGATGTGTGTGCAGCTCTAAAGGCAACAAAGAAAATCAATCATGGAGTTCTCAACCTGCATGAAGGTAAGAGATCTGATCTCTTCTTTTATCTAGATATGATCTAGGTTTTAGATCTGAAACTATTTCAGATCTAGAATATTGATTTGATTAATATCAAATATTTTATTTTTTGATTTATAAATACAATATGATATGTTACAGGTCCTAATTATAGGGTTTAATAATTTAATTACATGTATTTATAGATTAAATTATTTAATTTACATGTTCCACTGCGTTATATTTCAAAAAAGTTTTGAAATTCATGCATGAAACTCTACACCTTTTCTAACACACATATATGCTGTAAAAATTAGATCTAAAAATCTAATCTAATTAAAAATTTTAACATCATTCTAGGACAATCATACAGCATAAATTATACCAGGATAACTTTATGTCAGAACGACATCAAAATCTTTCAGATTTAAAATTTTCTATACATATTTCAAATCTAAATTTTAATCTCAAATATATAACCTGGCTCTGATATCACTATTGAATTTTTATAGTTTTATGCACGTATATTTTACAAAATAAGTATACAACAAAATTTAAAAATTTTTAGATTAAATCTAATTTAATCTAAGCATGCATAAGATCATATCCTCAAACCATAAATAGGATCATCATATGTGAGATAAGATTTAGATATAAAAATCAAATAATAAAAAATAAATATAAAATATATGTAAACATGAATCAATCTTCAATACGAGCAGATGATCATGGATGTCTTTCAAATATCTCTTTTAGCCACACATATCCGACCTCTATGGGTATCTACACGAGACTCTGATCTGATCAGAAGTTTTTTGATCTCACCGGAGTGCAGCTCCCTTGCAGAGATCGCATCTTGATGGTTAAAAATCTTTTTTCCTCCTAAGACACTCTTAAAGAATAAGAAGATGTAGGTGGATCTTAATCTCTATGCTAGAGATCATGAGAAGAACCCTTTCTTCTCTTTTCTTCTTAAAATCCATGTACCAAATCTCTATAATAGAGATGTAGAAATTTAGTTCAACTTTTGAACAAAGAGAAGAGGAGACATCCATATCTAAACATGGATAAGAGGGAGAAGATAAGATGTTCAACTTTTGATTGTAAGAAAGAAAGGATCAAAACTACCTTGCGCCCCCACAAGTTCACGCCATCCCTCCTCTTTTTCTCTTGGTTTTTCTCCACACATAACCACTGATTTTGGGCATCTAAAACTTGATTCTAATCCCCTATATCCCATCCCATATGATGGGGTTTACAAAAGAATTGGAAGAATACAAGTTTGAGTAGGAGATAGAGTCCGTAACTCCTAGGACTCTATCTAATTTGGATGCCGACTACAATCAGATTTTGCCCAGCTATTACACGCTGAATAAGGGAGAAAATTCCTTCTTTCTTACATGCACAAAAGGGGAGAAAGATGGGTATCCAATCTGGTTTGGTGTGGGATTTTTGTGGTGCACATATTCAAGGTGGCGTGGGACTCCTATGATGCATCGAATCAAGGAGTTTGAATTACATGGGACTCTTCATTTAAATGGCTGTTTTAAATCCAATTAAATCTCAATGAATCCTAATCAAATTAGGATCAGATTAGACTCAAATAAATAAAATTTTAAATCTAATTTAGAGTCCAATTAATTTAGATTAGATGTCTCCTAATTGGAGGAGTCCTAGTCCAATTGAATTTTTTTTTAGTGCTTGAGTTAAACTCAATTTTTAATCTTAATCTAATTAGGATTTGGTACATCTAAAAAAATGAGGATTTCTAATCTAAATAGAAATTTATATATCCTAGTCTAATTAGAAATTGGATCAAATCTAAATCCTAATTCAACTGGAGCTAATCATCCAATTTTTTTATGGTTATCCTATAACTCTATTGGGGTTGATCAAATCAAATCCATAATGAGTCAAATTAAATCCAATCAAATTTGACTTAATGCAGACCCCATTGCTCAATCAAATTAAGCCAATTAGCAATCTTATTGCTAATTAATCCTCTTATAACTTACTAACTCTGTAGTAAGTTACATAATGTAACATTTGTATTGGATCAATTATCAATCAAATTGATAATCAAATCTTGTTATGATTCATAATCTTAATTCAACCATCCGATCAGATAAAAATCTCTTTTGTGTGTGATCCCATAGGTTCTATTCTGTTTGGTAGTAAGATATATTATAATCTCTATCACAATATCATTGAAACTTTTTTTAATGGATTGGAATAATTCTAACTCAGCCCACCAAGGATCATTGATCATCAAGATGATCCTCATGAGTCTCACAATCTATCAGTGACACCTAACAGTATGTAGTGACAATCCAGCAGAATAAAAGATGAACCTCTTGGTGTAGTTAATGCATGATACAGTCTCTCTATTGTGAGTCCCAATCAGATGGCAAGTCATGGATAAATCATCAAACCTCAATATCGGTCATATGATAGATTCAAGCAGCTTGAGTCCATATGTGATTTTTTGAAATTTTTTTTCATCAATCACACTGCTATGGTCATAGACTTAAGGACTCAGCCTCTTAAATCTCATAAGACTACTCCCTTCTGCTAGGATTGATAGATCCTATCTTGATGCACATCCCACTCCTATAGTGGACCAACTGTCACCAACATCCACTACAAGAGCTCCTTGAGACCCATGTGATGTGTCAATCAAACTTCAGCAGCCTCACTACGAGTAGTAGTGTCATCTCAGATCAAAAGATCAGTCATACAACTATAGCATCGAGAAAGTCACTAACGAGTGAGCAAACATTCATGTGACTTCTCGTGTTGGTCATACTCAATTCTAGTTGTTCTCTAACAACCACCTGCACTCTCGCTCCAGTATCTCTACACTGCAGACTCGAGACCCATCTATTTGAAGTGATCCGTGCACTAGTCTATCCAGATCAATCATCATCCCCATGATGATCCTATGATCAGGAGTAATTTAGTAATTAACTATTAACGACACATGTCTCAAATTTTTAACTCTTTGAAAATATGTATCATCATCTTATTAATTTCTTGGATGATTCATGGACACATAAACATGAATGGTAATATAACTATCCAATAAGTATAAAATCATATCCTGGAGATATGAAATGTGTCAGCTAAGATTGACTTTTAGGGCATACATCCAACAGTTTAGGTCAGTACAATCACATGTCTAACCAATCTAGTTGGCATGGGTAAACTCGAATCAACAAGTAACCTAATACCAAATGTAATCTTTCAAAATAGCCAGATAAGTTAAGATGAGTGGGGGTCCTTCTATTGCTTTTCCTAGACACCAACAAATTGGCTAGGTTAGATAATAGAACTAATTAAATAACCACCATCTAGGTACTTATCTTAGACACCAAATTGGTCGATTAGAATCGATCAGGTTAACCTATTGATTCCAACCCAAACTGTTGGGAATAGTGTCCCAAAGCCAATCATTAGTCTGTTGACGGTTGTGCTCCTTTTGTATTAGTACATGAATTATAAATAAGTAAAAGTTACTTTGGCATTTTTTCATCACAAATGTTTCATCATCTAATGAACTCCTGTGTTGTGGTGAAGTCCTAAGGACTATTTAGACTCGACAAAGGAGGATTTGTCACTTAGTCCTTAAACCTGTTCGCGACCAAATGATACGTTGTTACCAAGGACGACAATGTTTATCGAGCATAGGTCGTTGTGTGCCATATGGGTTGGTTGTCCTCATAATCAAGGAGTGTGGAGACACTGGTATGGCATACAGGTGAGATGTAATGGTACATCTGCACTGAATGTGACCGACTCTAGAGCTATTTCTGCTGTCAAGATTTGCTCCGATGGGATATGGGTATAAATATCCCTCTGACCTGAGACCGCTATGGTGACTTCCAAGCAACTCACTGCACTTAGGCACTGGACTACCTGAATTTCTAATTCAGTAATGGAAGGCTGCTGGGTGTAGTCAAGTACTTGACTTGTCAGTGCGTGTGTCAAGATGGGATTGACCACTCCAGTTTAGGAGCTATGTACAGTCATGTTTCAATTTAGCAAAACCTTGGCCAGGGTAGTCCTAGTGAGGAGTCACAGGACTAATTGAGTTGAGCACGATTCAGATGATCTCATCAGGGTTGATAGTTTAACCCTGAGTCATCCTAAAAATAGGGGTCAAAAGGGATGAATTATATGGTAACCATATTCATGTAGGTTCTAAATATTATGATTGTGACTATTCGACCTATCCGATCATCGGGTACCATTGCTAGAGAGTCACTTCGATTAGTACAGGAATTGGTTCCTGTGCTGCCGGCTTAAGTTCGAACCTGCAGGGTCACGCACATTAGAGGTTCCTATCTGATCTGATGGCTGATGAAGAGTCTTATTATTTGTGGACTATGAGTCCTACATGTCTGAGATTCTGTGATCGAGAATCAGGATTTTCTGATCATGAGTCCCACATATTTTGGGTACCAGGGTCAAGAGTCCCACTGGTTTGGGACTCTTCGATCAAGGTTTCATATTGATGGACTTTGATACCCGATTGCCCATCAGATTTAGACTCAATAATTATGAGAAGTTTTATTAGTGATTTGATCACTAATTAACTCAATTTGATTGAGTAATTATTTTTGGATCAAGTCTAATTGAATTGGATTTAGTTGGCCGATTAGGTTAAGAGTTGACCTAATCGTCGAGATGGTTTGGTCCCTGATTTGATCAAGGGTTGGGCTTAGTCAATTTTTGATTTGATTAGAATTTTACTGAGCCTAATTAAGCCTAATTAAGTTGGATTTAATTTAGTCTAATTGTGCTTAACCTATTTTGATTAGGTTGGTTCAATTAAGATCAAACCACCATTTGAATTTGAATCCCTGCACCACCTTAAATCTCTGCGCCCATTTGAATTCATGAGAAGAAACTTCTTGTGAATTTTTTCTCATGCAAAGCCCTTCTCACACCCACTCTTATGCACCAATATTTGGATAAATATAATTAGTTAGCCATTCAAATTCAAAATGTGTTTGAATTTGAATGGATAACTTATCTCTTGCGCATACATGACATTATCCACTTTTGCACCCCACATCTCACACGAGAAAGAGTTTCTCATGAAACCTTTCCATGCACAAAGTAGACTCGCACCTTCTCTTCTCACGCCCAAGTGGATAGGGATGAGTTGGTTTTAGTTTGAATTCAAATTTGATTTGAATTCAAATGTGTAACCACTTGTCTTTATCCTCTCACGCAGATAAGATACGTTTTGAACTATTTTAAAAGAGATAGGGAGCTGGGGTGTGCGTAGAAAAATTTTGAGAAAGAAAGTGGGGTGTGAGGAAGCCTTGTAGATGAGGTGAAGGTCCAAAACCTTCTGAGAGAAAAAGAAAGAAAAGAAAGAAAATTTGGTGCAGGGTTTTTGGTGTGTACCCTAGGGTTTCTACCTAGGGTTCGAGAAGTGAGATTGGTGTGCCACGAGTGTCGTGAGTCCACCAAATTTTAGAGAGAGATCCATCAGCTTCTTAACCAATCATGCAGATGATCTGGAGTATTCGAGGAGTCGGCACACATCGATCGAAGGAGTTCGATCAACATCAGCCATCAAAAGGGTGAAATCATGAACTAGCATTCGTGAGGAGCCGATCAGACGGGAGCTTCATGTGGATGATCCGCAGAGGCCAGACACTAGTGTGGCTGCGATGTGATGATCAGACACAATGATCGACTACCCACAAAAGGTGATGTGTTCTGAACACAGTACAGTAAAAAGTTTACTGTTTCAAATTTGAATTTCAAATTTAAATGCATGCTGTTGTATCATATTTAGATCCTAGTGTAGGATTAATTAGTATTAATTAATGAGATTAATTAATAATTTTACTGTAAAATAGTAATTTTGAAAAAGTTTTTAAATTATCATTTTGCCCCTGTACTAAATTTTTGCTGCAAATGTTATCAGAGCATGGTTTTAGAATATGATATACATATGCATGTGTAGATTAAGGTATAATCTATAAGTTTAAATTTAAAATTCAAAATTTGAAATTTAAAATTTGAAATTTGTTAGAAGTTTCAAATTTGAAATTCAAAATTTGAAATTTAAATTTTCAAATTTGAAATTTGAATTTTGAAATTCAAAATTCAAAATTTAAAATTCAAAGATTGGAAATTCAAAATTTGAAATTTGGTTGAAATCTCAAATTTAAAATTTAAAATTTAAAATTTGAAATTCAAAATTTAAATTTTGAAATTGGTATATTTAGATATACTTGATCCAAGTAGCAAGTAATCTAATTGTGTTGGTTGCCATGGCCGTCCGGTCATAGGAGAAAAGTAAGGTTTAAAGGCCCTCTCTTTCCATTCGATGGGGTCTCCTATGGCGGTAGGGGTGTCGATGCAATTATATCCCATGCTGATGAAGCAGCGAAAGGACTTAATTATAAAATTTATCATGAATATGTTAGATTAGATCTAAAAAAAAATTCATGATTTATATTGAGTTATTTTCTGTTATGAAATGAGCAATAGGATTGCTGTTTATGAATTGTGCTAACCCGTTTGTGAAATGAGTCAACACATTTGGTGAACAGAAAATAAAATCTTTCAAAATTTGAAAATTATTTTCGAAATACCAAACCCTGACCCATCAGCTCAAGTACTTAATTAAAAGAATTAAGTATTGTCTAGTAGGTCTAGAATTGTGAATTAAGACCTAAGACAATTGCATAAACTTGTGGGTCAATGGGTTAGATGAATTAGGTCCATAATTGGGTTAGACCTAAGGTTAGCTTAAAAAAATGGACTAAATAGAGTAATTGGTCAAATCTAATCAAAAGTTGAATTAGATTAGGTCAAGGATACTCTAGACTCAACTTCAATAGTTGTAGTTGAATGGGTCCATGTCTTTAACTAGACCAAGATGGACTTAATTCATGGCTACGCAGTGGAGCCCTATTTACTAAGTTGATCAAAATTAAAACTAATGAACCGGTTGGTGTCTAAGGTAAGTTCGACAGTTTTGATCAGTGGTTCTTAAGCGGGAGCTACTCGCATTGATTCGATCATTGACGAGTTAATGAAAAATCCCCACCACTGATCTCACTTACCTGGCCAATCTGGTAAGTTAGATTTTGATTAGAACACTTGGTGATTAGAGCTCACCCAAGTCATTAGGTAAATCAGTGTGACTGATTTAGGTGCTCCTAATGCCAGCTTTAATTAAATCCTTTTTAATCTGACTTGGTGAAGTCAGTGGGAGGATTGAAATTGGCTGGATGATTTCTTCTCTACTATCCTTTAATAAAATCCTCAAAAATTATTAGGTCCCTAAAATGATTAAGTTATAATGATAACTAAGTCAATGCCTCCCATTAAGTGAGTGATAATGAGTCCATTAGTTCAATGATCATTGGAGGCCCAAAGGCCTGGTGCTCATTGGCTAATGGAATTATCATTCATAATATGATAATTTGGTTGAGTCTTTCTGATGGTGGTTAGGTTGGCCGGCCAAAGTCGGGCCTGATCATTTATTGGTCTGATTCACTAAATCAAGTCATGTTAATGGTTGGACCTAACCAGATCTTTTCAGTGGAGGCCAAAGCCTACTGATTAGGTTCTGGGGCAAAATCAATTACTAGAAGTTATTTAGAGAAACAACTGGTTAAGAACCTACCCATAGATGCACATGGGTTGACCAACCAAAGTTGGGCTCATGTGTAGTCTGTGTGGATTCTAGTACCCATTAAGGAATTAAAGTAATTCCTCGAATTGGAGGTTGAGGTACCAGTTCGTAAAAATATTGGAAAAAACTTTACAATAAAGTCCAAGTCTTTAGTATTAATTTATGTACTAATAGAGGTCTGATTTTTCTTTATACAGCTATGGCCACTACCCTGTCGCTCCGATCATTATTAGATAATGACAAGCTCATGGGACCTAATTTCAATAGCTGGTATCGAAAATTAAAAATCATCCTTGAGCATGAGCGGATCCTTCATGTAGTAACAGATCCAGCACCTGAGGAGCCAGCTCTGAAATGCTAGTAAGGCGATCCGAGACACTTACCAGAAGTGGCTCAATGACCGCACCATCATCTGATGTATTATGCTGGCAGCAATGAATGACGAGTTCAGCCACAGGTTTGAGAATGCCCAGCCACAGGAGATGCTTGAAATGTTGAACGACTCCTTTGGCAAGCCTGACGATGTTGAAAGGCATAAAACTAGTTGTGCCATTTTCAATGCTCGGATGAGGGATGGGGCCTCTGTCACTGATCATGTACTGTACATGATCGAGATGATTGAGCACCTAAGCAAATTGGGTTTTCCTCTGCACGAGCAGCTCGGTAAGGATGTGATCCTTAATTCCTTGTCCAAGTCCTTCCTCCCATTCCTTACTCATTTTCGAATGACAAAGCCTGCAGTAAACTACCAGGGGTTGTTGGGGTTGCTGCAGAACTTTGAGAAGGATCACCAGCTCCATAAGGAGTCAGTGAATATAGTGGGAGGGTCTTCTTCTCGTCGTCGACCCTTTGGGAAGGGGAAGAAGAACAAGAAGAAGAAGAACAAGAAGGTGCAGCCTCATGCTGGGACGGTTGCACAGGGTCAGACCAAGAAGCGCAAGCCCGACCAGAGCCAGGTGGAGTGCTTCTTTTGCAAGAAGCAGGGGCATTGGAAGAGGAACTATCCTCAATACATTGCCTCCCTGGACCCGAACAGGCCGAAAAAGAAGCAAGATAATTATATGATAACTCCTTGCAACTTTTCCATTTGTGATACTACTGCCTGGGTATTGGATACCGAAAGCCCTTATCATATTTGAAATTCGATGCAGGGTCTGCAGGTCAGTAGGAGATTTGATGAAGGCGAGAGGTTCCAGAATGTTGGAGATGGAAGCAGAGTTCCAGTTCTAGCTTTAGGAATCATAAGTCCTGTAATCAATTCTCGTAATGTAATTCTGAGTGAATGTCACTATTGTCCAAGTTTTTTATTAAATATTATTTCTGTAGGCCTTTTGGCCATGTACGGTTATGATTTTTTAATAAAAAAAATATTTGTAATATCATTTTGAATGGTGTTACAATGTTTGTTGGACAATTAAATAATAGAATTTACTTACTACACAGCCTGTTAATGTGGTTCAAAACTTCGGTAAACGCCCTAGAATAGATAATGTGTCAGAAGTCTACCTTTGGCACTGTAGGCTAGGTCATATCAATAAGAATAGGATAAACAGGTTGGCTCAAGAAGGAATTCTTGAACTTGGTGATTGTGAATCACTTCCAACCTGTGAGTCTTGTCTTGTTGGAAAGATGACCAAGTCACCTTTTACTGAAAAAGGTGAGCGAGCCAGTGAACTCTTGGGTCTGGTACATTCTGATGTATGTGGACCTATGAGCTCAAATGCAAGAGGTGGGTATTTCTACTTTATAACCTTCACAGATGACCTATCGAGGTATGGGTATGTCTACTTAATGAAGCATAAGTCGGAGTCGTTTGAAATGTTCAAACTATTCTGAAATGAGGTAGAAAAATAAACTGAGAAGTGTATTAAAATTTTTTGATCTGATTGAGGAGGTGAATACCTTTCCAATGAGTTTCTGATATATCTAGGGGAGAATGGGATTCTCTCTCAGTGGACTCCTCCTGGAACACCACAGCATAATGGTGTGTCTGAAAGGAGGAATCAGACCTTATTGGATATGGTTCGATCCATAATGGGGTTTGCTGGTCTGTCGATCTCCCTCTGGGGATATGCTCTCGAATCGGCTTGTTATCTTCTAAATAGAGTTTCGAGTAAGTCTGTAGCCAAAACGCCATATGAGATATGGATAGGATGTAAGCCAGTACTCTCACACCTTAGGGTTTGGGGGTGTCCGACTTATGTTAAACGTTTAATTACAGACAAGCTTGGACCTAGGTCTGACAAGTGTAATTTTATAGGGTACCCAAAAGAGACCAAAGGGTATTATTTCTACCTTGCTGATGAGCAAAAGGTGTTTGTTAGCCTTAAGGCAATCTTTTTAGAAAAGGAGTTCCTTAGTGAAGGAACTGTTGCCTCTAAGGTCGAACTTGACAAATTTTGACAGGTAAAAAATCCGACACATGTTACTGAACCTGAACCAGATTTGATTAGATCAGATATGGAGCCCATTGATTATGCACCCTTAAGGCGGTCTGGTAGAGTACCACATCAACCAGACAGATACTATAGTTTCTTGGTTCGGGATGGTGATCCTGTCGAACTTGATGAAAATGATGAGGATCCGATCACCTACATGGATGCAATGCAGAGACCTGACTCTGAGAAATGGCTAGAGGCCATGAAATCTGAAATGGAGTCTATGAAGGTCAACGATGTGTGGACATTGGTTGACTCACCCAAAGGTGTGAAACCCATAGGGTGTAAGTGGGTCTTCAAGAGAAAGAGAGGCGCAGACGGAAAGGTGGAGACCTATAAAGCCCATCTAGTTGCCAAGGGATATCGTCAACCTTATGGTATAGACTATGACAAGACATTTTTTTCTGTGATAATGCTCAAATCCATTCGGATTATGCTTGCGATAGCTGCCCATCTAGACTATGAAATCTGGCAGATGGATGTGAAGACAGCTTTCCTAAATGAAGAGCTAGACGAAGAGGTGTATATGATACAGCTTGAAGGGTTCACATCCACAGATGAGTCTAAGGTATGCAAGCTACAAAGGTCCATTTGTGGACTTAAGCAGGCATCTCAGAGTTGGAACATACATTTTGATAGGACGATAAAAACGTATGGCTTCGTTAAGAACGAAGAAGAGCCCTGCATTTATAAGTGGGCTAATGGTCCAGTAGTAGTATTTTTTGTATTGTATGTGGATGACATTCTCTTAATCGGGAATGATGTCTCTGTATTACAGGGAATAAAGATTTGGTTATCATCACAGTTCTCCATGAAGGATCTGGGAGAAGCTTCCTACATCCTAGGGATGAGGATCTATAGGGATAGATCCAAAAGGTTGCTTGGCTTATCCCAGTCCACGTACATTGATACTATGCTGAAAAGGTTCAGCATGGAGAATTCCAAGAAAGGCTATCTACCGATAGGCCATGGAATTTCTCTCTCGAAAAGAAATTGTCTGACAACACCTCAAGAGAGAGCGTATGGGTAGGATTCCATATGCTTCGACAGTGGGATCTATCATGTACGCCATGATATGTACACGACCAGATGTGGCATACTCACTAGGGGTAGTAAGTAGATACCAATCTGATCCAGGGGAGAATCACTGGAAGGTTGTTAAAACCATCCTGAAGTATCTAAGAAATACTAAGGACCAGTGGCTTGTATATGGTGAATCAGACTTGAGACTTATAAGATTTACAGACTCTAGTTTTCAGTCTGATCGCGATGACAACAAGAGTGTGTCAGGATTTATTTTTACCCTTAATGGTGGGGTTGTCTGCTGGAAGAGTTCCAAGCAGCATACTGTGGCTGATTCAGTATGTAAGGTAGAGTATATTGCTGCATCAGATGCTGTAAAAGAAGCGGTGTGGCTGAGAAAATTCATCACCAAGCTCGGAGTAGCACCCTCCCTTGTTGGTCCAGTTTTGCTCTACTGTGACAGCTCTGGAGCCATTGCTCAGGCGAAGGAACCAAAGGCACACCAGCGGACGAAGCATATTCTATGCCGCTACCATCTCATCCGAGAGATCTTGGATTGAGGTGACATCGACCTTTAGAAGATCGACGGGAAGGAGAACCTGGCCGACCCATTCACTAAAGCCATTGCGGTGAAGGAGTTCAACGACTACAAGTCGAAGATGGGTATTAGATACTGCACTGATTGGCTTTAGGCCAAGTGAGAGATTGTTGGGAATAGTGTCCCAAAGCCAATCGTCAGCCTGTTGACGGTTGTGCTCCTTTTGTATTAGACATGAATTATAAATAAATAAAAGTTATTTGGGTATTTTTTCATCACAAATGTTTCATTTTCTAGTGAACTCCTATGTTGTGGTAAAGTCCTTAGGACTATTTAGACTCGACAAAGGAGGATACGTTGTTACCAAGGACGACAACATTTATCGAGCATAGGTCGTTGTGTGCCATATGGATTGGTTGTCCTCATAACCAAGGAGTGTGAAGACACTGGTATGGCATACAGGTGAGATGTAATGGTACATCTTCACTGAATGTGACCGACTCCAGAGCTATTTTTGCTGTCAAGATTTGCTCCGATGGAATATGGGTATAAATGTCCCTCCGACCTGAGACCGCCACGGTAACTTGCAAGCAACTCACTGCACTTAGGCACTGGACTACCTGAATTTCTAATTCAGTGATGGAAGGCTGCTGGGTGTAGTCAAGTACTTGACTTGTCGGTGCGTGTGTCAAGATGGGATTGACCACTCCAGTTTAGGAGCTGTGTACAGTCATGTTTCAATTTAGCAAAACCTTGGCCAGGGTAGTCCTAGTGAGGAGTCACAAGACTAATTGAGTTGAGTACGATTCGGATGATCTCATCAGGGTTGACAGTTTAACCCTGAGTCATCCTAAACACAGGGGTCAAAAGGGATGAATTACGGTAACCATATTCACGTAGGTTCTGAATGTTGTGATTGCGACTATTCGATCTATCCGATCATCGGGTACCATTGCTAGATGGTCACTTCGATTAGTACAGGAATTGGTTCCTGTGCTGCCGGCTTAGGTTCGAACCTGCGGGGTCACACACATTAGAGGTTCCTATCTGATCTGATGGCTGATGAAGAGTCCTAATGTTCGTGGACTATGAGTCCTACATATCTGAGATTCTATGATCGAGAATCAGGATTTTCTGATCATGAGTCCCACACATTTTGGGTACCGGGGTCAAGAGTCCCACTGGTTTGGGACTCTTCGATCAAGGTTTCATATAATGGACTTTGATACCCGATTGCCCATTGGATTTGGACTCAATAATTATGAAAGATTTTATTAGTAATTTGATCACTAATTAACTCAATTTGATTGAGTAATTATTTTTGGATCAAGTCCAATTGAATTGGATTTAGTTGGGTTTGACCCGATTAGGTTAAGAGTTGACCTAATCATCGAGATGGTTTGGTCCCTGATTTGATCAGAGGTTGGACTTAGTCAATTTCTGATTTGATTAGGATTTTATTGACCCTAATTAAGTCTAATTATGTTAGATTTAATTTAGTCTAATTGTGCTTAACCTATTTTGATTAGGTTGGTTCAATTAAGATCAAACCACCATTTGAATTTGAATCCCTGCACCACCTTAAGTCTCTACACCCATTTGAATTCACAAGAAGAAACTTCTTGTGAATTTTTTCTCATGCAAAGCCCTTCTCACACCCACTCTTGTGTGCCAATATTTGGATAAAGATGATTAGTTAGCCATTCAAATTCAAAGCGTGTTTGAATTTGAATGGATAACTTATCTCTTGCGCATACATGACATTATCCACTTTAGTGCCCCACATCTCACACTAGAAAGAGTTTCTCATGAAACCTTTCCATGTACAAAGTAGACTCACACCTTCTTTTCTCACATCCAAGTGGATAGGGATGACTTGATTTTAGTTTGAAGTCAAATTTGATTTGAATTCAAATATGTAACCACTTGTCTTTATCCTCTCACGCGGATAAGACACATTTTGAACTATTTTAAAAGAGATAGGGAGCTGGGGCGTGTGTAGAAAAATTTTCAGAAAGAAAGTGGGGTGTGAGGAAGCCTTGTGCATGAGGTGAAGGTCCAAAACCTTCCGAGAGAAAAAGAAAGAAAAGAAAGAAAATTTGGCACAGGGTTTTTGGTGTGTACCCTAGGGTTTCTACGTAGGGTTCGAGAAGTGAGATTGGTGTGCCACGAGTGTCATGAGTCCACCAAATTTTAGGAAGAGATCCATCAACCTCTCAACCAATCATGCAGATGATCTGGGGCATCCGAGGAGTCGGCACACATCGATCGAAGGAGTTCGATCAACATCAACCATCAAAAGAGTGAAATCATGAACTAGCATTCGTAAAGAGCCGATCAGACAGGAGCTTCGTGTGGATGATCCGCAGAGGCCAGATACTAGTGTGGCTATGACATGACGATCAGAGCCCCCCGACGGTGATCAGATTGCGGTGATCGACTACCCACAAAAGGTGATGTGCTCTGAACACAGTACAGTAAAATGTTTACTGTTTCAAATTTGAATTTCAAATTTAAATGCATGTTGTTGTATCATATTTAGATCCTAGTGTAGGGTTAATTAGTATTAATTAATGAGATTAATTAATAATTTCACTATAAAATAGTAATTTTGAAAAGTTTTAAAATTATCATTTTGCCCCTGCACTGAATTTTTGCTGCAAACCACTAAGCCAAATTCAGTATTTAGTCAATCAATTCGTATCAAAATATGAATGGATATGATCAACTATAACTAAACTTGACTTTGAGCCCCTTTGACCTAATTTTAACCAACCATTAATTAGGTTCGATCAACTATTCAAAATCGATAATGGGTTCTAGTCTGATCTAATCAATTGACCCTAATTGTAGTTTGATCATTAGACCTAATTTGTTCAATCCATATCTACATGTAATAACAAAATTTTTAAATTCTAAAAATATTTTTAGATTATATTTCACTACATGCATTAGTGGCTTATGATCTTGATCTAAACTTAATGTCATATATCACATATATAATGTTTTAGATTTAAACTACAAACATATATCAAATATATATTATTTTTTAGATCTAAAACTAAAATTACATATATCAAATACATGAATAATCAGATTTAAAATAATAATTAAAATATTTTAAAAATATTTTTTTAAAAAATCAGTTCGCATCAAACTTGGACAACCTTTTCAATATAAGGGGTAAATCCTATATCAAGACAACCTTATACCAGTCTGATACAAACTTTTAATCATTCTAATTTTAGATTTAATATAATTAAAGATATATCATATACATCTATTTTTAGATCTAAAAGATTGATTTAAATATTTTAAAATAATTTTTAAAATAGATCAATCTTGTGCTAGGTTAATCTTTTCAATATAGTAGGTAAACCTTATATCAGAACAACTTTATACCAGCACAAGATCAATTTTAAATTGTTCAAATTTTTAGATCTAAATAAAAATTAGATTATTAATGTCAAGAAAAATCTGGCTCTAACGCCAGTATTAGAAATTGGGTAGTATGGCATGCATAGATTATAAAAAACTGATTTTGAAATAGCAGTAGCTGATCTAGGTTAAACCCTTTAAGCTCATATACAATAGATTATATCTAATTCTACTCATGTCCAGATCTAAGATATGCATATAATCTAAAAATTAAAAATAAAAATATTAAGATCGGATCTCAATACCTTGTGTAGGGTCGAACTATATCGCAATCGATGATCATAGATCTGAATGGTTCCTCTAACCGTGCATGAGTCCGATCTCCACAAATATCTACATGAGGACTCATTTCAATCAAAAGTGAGATGATCTTTCCAAGGTGCTAGCTTCCTTGTAAAGATCTTCTCTTTGATGGCTGATCTAGTTCTCTCTCAGATCTCACAGAATCTCTTGAAAACTAAGAAGAATGGGGGGAAGAAAAGGAGAAAGGAGGCTCAGATTTTGAGCAAAACTTTTCTCTCAAATTTTTTTCTCTATTTCTCATACTATTGCATCCAACTATTAGAGCCTTTTTATAGGGGACAAGGGATTTTAGGGTTTTAGGGGATGCCACCCTTTTTCTTGCATGCCAAAATATGGGCATCCAAAAATTCAACACAAAAGAAGGATTTGCATGAAAAAGAAATCAAATTATTTCTTTCTCACACCAACCCCAATAAACAAGAGAAGTTGGTGCCACCTTTATCTACTATAATACCTAATTTATTTCCTTCTTATCTCCATCTCTTGATTTGAATCAAATTCAAAATAGGAAAGAGATTAGAGATAAGATGGATGAGTCACCAAGCATTATTGCCTACCCTTATTGCACCCTTCTCCTTTACACACAAAATTCCTCATGCCAAAACACTTTTGCATGAGATTTTTAGCATGGACTCTGAGGGCATGTGCGAAGAGAGAGAGTCCCAGTGACTTTGGACTTTGGGTGTTCAGATTTGGTTCAATCCAAATCTGATTTGGTTTGGACCCAAGAGGAGGACGGAACCTAATCAAATTAAGAACCCAATCTCCTCTATTAAATCCTAATCAAATTAAGAATTGACTGAATCTAAGTCCTGATCAAATCAAAAATTAGTCTCTCTCACATTTAGGCTTGATCCAATCAAACACAATCCAAGTCAAACTGAATCCAATTCAATTAGACTTGATCTGAAACTTATTGCTCAATCAAATTGAGCTAATTAGAAATTCAATTACTAAGTAATCTTTCTATAATTCACTAATACTTAATAAATTATATAATTATAACTTTTGCATAAGGTTAATCATCAAATCACCTTTTACTAGAAAAGGTGAGTGAGCCAGTGAACTTCTAGTTCTAATACACACTAATGTATACAGAGCTATGAACATAAGTACTAGAGGTGGATATTATTACTTCATAATATTCATAGATAACCTATCTAGGTATGGGTTCGTCTATCTTATGAGACATAAATTTGAGTCATTTGAAATATTCAGATGATTCCATAATAAGGTTGAAAAATAAACCAATAAGAGTATTAAAACTCTTCTATCAGATCGAGGAGGAGAATACCTTACTGGTGAGTTTTTGATATATCTTAAGGAGAATAAAATTCTCTCTCAATGGATCCCTTCTAGGATACCACAACATAATAAGATGTCTGAAAAGAGGAATTGAACTTTGTTAGACATGTTTGGATCCATGTTGGATTTTGCGAGTCTGTTGATCTCTTTTTGGAAATATGCATTAGAATCGACTTGTTACTTAATAAGATTACGAGCAAATCTGTAAGAAAAACTCCACATGAGATGTGGACAAGATGTAAGTCGTCCCTCTCACACCTTAGGGTCTAGGGATGTCCCGCTTATGTCAAGCATTTAAAAATGATAAGCTCGGATCTAGATCTGAGAAATATTTATTTATAGGATACTCGAAAGAGACTAAGGGGTATTACTTCTATCAAACTGATGAACAAAAGGTGTTCATCAGTAGTAAGGCATATATTTTGGAAAAAGAGTTTCTTAGTGAAGGAACCAGTGCTTCAAATATCGAGCTTGATGAAGTTTGACAGGTAGAAGATCCGACATTGGTGACTGAATCTGAACTGAATTTGATTAGATCAAACTCGAAGCCCAATGTAGAACCATTCTTAAGGCGATCCAGTAGAGTACCACAACAGTCGAGCAGATACTATAATTTTCTAGTCTGAGATGGTGGTCCTATAGAACTTGATCAGAACAAAAAGGATCTGGCCACCTATATGGATGCGATGCAGAGGTCTGACTCTGAGAAATGGCTTAAAGCCATGAAGTCCGAAATGGAGTCCATGAAGGTCAATAATGTGTAGACACTTGTTGATTCACCTAAAGAGATAAAATCCATAGGGTGTAAGTGGGTCTTCAAAAAGAAAAGAGACGTAGATGGAAAGGTGGAGACCTATAAAGTCTATCTGGTTGTCAAAGGATATCGTCAGCATTATGATATTGACTATGACAAGATATTTTCTTCTGTGACAATGCTCAAGTTCATTCAGATTATGCTTGCGATAGTAGTATACCTGGACTATAAAATCTGACAAATAGATGTGAAGACAGCTTTCCTAAATGAAAAACTGGATGAAGAGGTATATATGATACAACCTGAAGAATTTATATCCATAGATGAGTCTAAGGTGTACAAGCTTCAGAGATCCATTTATAGATTAAAGCAAGCATCACGGAGTTGGAACATGTATTTTAACAAAATAATCAGAATATATGGCTTCATCAAGAATGGAGAAGAACTTTGCATATACAAGTGGGTCAATGGTTCCATTGTTGTATTTTTTGTTTTGCATGTAGATGACATTCTCTTAATCAAAAATGATGTCGCTGTATCACAGGGAATAAAAGTGTGGCTGTCATCATAGTTCTCCATGAAAGATCTATGAGAAGCAGCCTGTATCCTGAGATGAAGATCTATATAGATAGATCTAAGAGGATGCTTGGACTCTTTCAGTCTACATACATAGATATCATGCTGAAATGGTTCAGCATGAAAAATTTCAAGAAAGACTATCTTCTGATAGGCCATGAAATTTCTCTCTCGAGGAAAGATTATCCGATAATCCCTCAAGAGAGAGAGTGTATGAGTAGAATTTCATATGCTTCTACAGTGGATTCTTTAATGTATGCTATGCATGATATGTACGAGATCAAATATGGCATACTCATTAGGGATAGTGAGTACATACCAATCTGATATGGGTGAGAGTCACTGGAAAGTTGTAAAAACCATCCTTAAGTATTTGAGAAATATTAAAGACCAATAACTTGTTTATGGATAATCTGACTTGAAACTAGTGGGATACACTGATTTCAGCTTTTAATCAGATTGTGATGATAGTAAAAGTGTGTCAGGATATATTTTTATCCTAAATAGTGAAGATGTCTACTGAAAAAATTCTAAGCAACACACTGTGGCTGACTTAGTATGCAAGGCAGAGTATATCGCGGTATCTGATACTACCAAAGAAGCTACGTGGCTGAAAAAATTCATCAATGAGCTCAGAGTGGTACCATCCATTGATGGTCTAGTTCTATTCTACTATGACAGCACTGGTGCCATTGCTCAGGCGAAGAAATCGAAGGCTCATTAGCGTATGATGCATATTCTGTATCGCTACCATCTTGTTTGATAGATTGTGGATTGAGATGACGTCGAGCTTCAGAAGGTCAACGAAAAGAAGAATATGGCCGATCTATTTACTAAAGCCCTTAATCTTAAGGAGTTCAAAGATCATAAATTGAAGATGTGTATACGATACTGTACCGATTAGCCTTAGTCCAAGTGGGAGTTGTTTGAAAATTTATTCCAAAGCCAATCAATCGTCAGCCTGTTGATGGTTGAGCTTATATTTATAAATTATATATGAATTATTAATTATTAATAAAATATTATTTGGCTTTTTTCATCACTTTGTGTACATCTTCTATGAACTCCAATACTGTTATAAAGTCTTTAGTGTTGGAAAATATATCCTAAAGTTGATCATCTAGGTTGTAGATGATTGCGCTCCATACAAATATATGAATTATAAAATAATAAATATTATCTGGTAGATTCATCATACGAAATATATCTTTCAAAATAGAACTCATATGTTATGATGAAGTCCTTAGAACTACTACTAAATTGATAAAGGAGGATTTATCATGTGGTTCTTAAATTCTGCTTGTAACCAAATGATATAATTATTACAAGGACAATAATTGTATTGAGTGTAAGTCGTTGTATGCCATATTGATTGGTTGTCCTCTTAACCAAGGCGTATGATAACATGGGTATGGCATACGAATGAATGTAGGAGTATATTTCATTAAGTGTGACCACTTCTGGAGTACTCTACTGTCAAGGGTTACTCTGATGGGTATGGGTATATGTGTCCCTCTGACCTGAGACTGTCTTAGTGACTTGTAAGCAACTTACTGTGTTTTAATATCGAACTATCCGAATTTCTAAGTCGATGATGAAAAATTTCTGGATACAGTCAAGTACTTGTGAAGTCTAAATACGAGTCAAGATGGGATTAACCACTCTAAGTAAAATTAAAGATGATACATCATTGTATTTTAATTTAGTAAAATTTTGGCCAAAGTAGTCCTAGTAGGGAGTCATAGGATTTTTAAGGTTGAGACATAATATGGACCACTCATTTCTGGGTTGATAGTTTAACCCTTAGTCATCCTTGAGCATCAAGTGTCAAAGGGATGAATTATATGATAACTATATCTACATGGGTTTTAGAGTGTCACTGGGCATACATTCGGCCTATCCGAACATCAGATCCCATTGCTAGATGGTTACATCGATTAATATAAAAATTATTCTTATGCTATCGACATAGGTTTGAACTTATGGGGTCACACACATAGAAGTACCTGTCTGATCAAATGACTGATCGACAATTATAAATCGTTGAAGGATTTAATTATTAATTTGATTGATGATTAATCCTATGCAAAGGTTGCAATAAATAATTTACTAATGATTGATAAATTAAAAGAATAATTAATTAATAATATGATTCTTAATTATTTCAATTTGATTGAGCAATGGAAATTAGATTAGATCTAATTGAATTGGATTCAATTAGATTGGTTTTGGATTGATTGGATGCATCCCTATTATATAACAGAGTTTGTTTCAATTGATCTCAAAGATGCAAATTAAATTTTAAATTAAATATGATTTAATTAGTTTTATATAGGCTTGGATTGGATCAAATTCAATTCAATAATAGACTTGATTAGATCAAGTCCTATTATCAAAAATATTCCTAATATCTATCAAGAAATAATTTTTGGATCAATGAGGTTTTCATCTAACTAATTCTCAATTGGATTGGGGCTTAATTGATTTCATAATTGGGCTAAGATCCAATTAGTTAGTTTGTTATAACTAATTCCTAAATTAGTTAGGATTGGGTCCAAACATTATGTTAGATGTATGTCTTAGAAGCCAATATGGCTGACACATTGTAATATTTTTAGGGCATAATTTTATACTTAATATATTGATATGATCAATAAAAGAGATAAGTTCTTTTTTATTCAAGTGTAATGTATCTTTGAATCATCCATGGAATTAGTTTTGATATATACTTTCAAAGTATTGAGAATTAGAGACATGTATTTAATTCCTAAAGGCTTCCAATCATAGGATCATCATGAGAACGATGATAGATCTGGATAGACTGGCGAAAAAATCAATTCTTTTGGGATATATGAATTTTTAATCTACTATGTAGAGACACAGGGCGACAAGTGCGGGTGTTTGTTAGAGAACAACTGGCATTGAGTGTGACCATATGAGAGATCACTTGAATTTCTATTCAATTGTCAATGATTGTCTCGATGCTATAGTTGTGTGACTGATCCTTTAACTTGCGATGGTATTGCTACTCACAGTGAGGCTGCTGGAGTTTGATTGACACATAAACATGGGTCTCAATGAGCCCTTGTAGTGGATGTTGGCGACAGTTGGTCCACTGTAGGAGTGGGGCGCGCATCAAGATAAGATCTATCGATCTTGATAGAAAGGAGGAGTCCTATAGGATTTGAGAGGCTCAGTCCAAGAGTCTTTAACCACAGTAGTGTGATTGATGGAAAAGAGTTTTCATAGAAGTCACAACTAGATTAGAGCTAATCAATCTACCATATGACTGATATTGAGGTTTGATGCTTTATCCATGACCTGCCATCTAGTCAGGACTCACGATAGATGAACTAAATCATACTTTAACTACATCTATAGATTCATTTTAGTTCTACTGGGTTGCGACTACATACTACTAGGTGCCACAGTAGATTGTGAGAGCTTACTAGGATTATTTTGGATCAACAATCCTTGATTGAGCTAGAGTGAAATTATTTCGATCCATTGAAAAGAGTTTCAATGATACAATGATAGAGATTATTGTATGTCTCACGACTAGATGGAATTAAATCTATGAGGTCACACAATAAAGGGATCATGTCTGAAATTAGTAATTAAACTTATGAAGTGTCAATTGGGTTTAGAAAAATTCATTGGGTTCATGGTAACCTTCCTAGCACATAGTTGGATCCAATTCCTCTTTCAGTTAGGATTACTTATTTGATAAGTTAATTCTAACTTAATTATCTGCTAATTACCTACATGAATAAGATTCATGAGACTTCAATTGTTGGGTGTCTAAGGTTATGGATCACATAAATTAAGGGTGCAAGTTCCTTATGAATCTCCTTGATAGTTATTATGGGGCACCACTTTGAATTGTTCAATTTGGGCATGTCCATTGATTAGAGAGCCTTTAGTTATCATATGGGGTGTCTCTTTAGTGCAAAAGAGGGTGTTTATTTATAGGTGCAATGGCTCCAATAGTTGGTGCCAATAAGGGTTCCAAATATAGGTTGGATAACTTAAGAAAAGAGGAAACCCAATACAAGTAGGACCTGCACTTGGGCTTGAATATGATTCAATCTTTGTGCCTATAAAAGGAGACCTCCCTTAAGGTCCTAAGACCATCCAAGCTGCCCCCTCTCCATGCCCAAAGAGCTCCCTATGCCCCTCTTCCTTCTCTCTTTCTCTTCTTCTGCCTTGGGCATCCCATATACGCCCCATACTTAGGTTATGCATCCCAAGTGTTGCACATGCCCAAGGTGTTGGGCGGCCCTTCATCTACTGGATGTTGGTCTTTTGTAGCACCACAAGACAAGGAGAAAGGCTAGAGAGGAAGAGAAGATAAAGATCAAGGAGAAAGATAAAACGTTAATCACGATCCAGACTTCATTCAGATTCAGTAGGCTGAATTTTAGAGAATCAAAATTTAGATCTTAGAGAGCTGTTCTAGGCTGATCTCGAGTGAATACTTGTAGAGACCAGATATTTGTATAGCTAACAGAGAGCTTCATCTCTTTCAGATCCAGATTTGAAGAAAGAAATTGCGAAACAGATATGTGATTTGATCACAATCTAAATTTTAGCATATATCAATTTTAGCATATTAAATAGATCCATATGGTTTTATATTTTTATGCATATAAAATTTAGATTAAAATTATTTTAATCTTATTCTCCACTATGATATTTAAAAAATTAAGTTTTTGAAACACATATGCATGCACCAAACCCCAAATTTCAATAGTGGTATCATAGCCATGGATTTTCATATGCTGAATTTTGACATTCATATTTTTGAAAAAAATTTAAAATTAATTTTTTTTTTGATACATGAGATGTATAGATGGATCAACTAATCTAAAATTTGATTTTGGGTTTAATATTACAACATATAGATGCATGCATAAAATCTAAAAAATTTTTTATAATCTAAATTTTGATTCATATATGTGATATGTGATTGCATATTTAGATCATAAATTTATTTTTAATCTCATTCATGATTAGTATATGAGATATATGATATCATGCTTAGATCTGAAATTTTATTTAGATCTAATTAAACATGCATGTATATGATGTATGTTTGTATGTTAAAACTTAAAAATTATTTTTATATTTTAAAACTTACTTTCATGTAAAGAATTTAGATCTAAAATATGATTTTAAAATCTAAAATTTGTGTTTGTGCATGACAGTTTTGATCATGAAAAAATCAAAAATTAGGTTATGTAATAGGATTACATCTAAGATTTTTGATTTGAGTGATATGAGTCTAATTCAATTAAGTAATCGATCAAATCGAGTCAAGTATTGAATTGAGTTAGATCAATTAAGTTAATGATCATACAATTATTGTTGATCAAATTGATCGAGTCCCATATGTAGAATCGATTAACCTAAGGATCTAATTTGGCTCGTTGGTTTGAGTCCAATTCGCTTAAGCTAATCAATTTTGATCAATCAACCTATTGGTGTCTAAGGCAAGTTAATGAGATGTGATTATTTAATTAGTTTCATTAGTCAACCTGGCTAATTCATTGGTGTTTAAGGAAGGCAACGGGGGAACCCCCACCATTCTCCACTTACCTGATCAATTTAGAAGATTGGGCCTTGAATTAGGTTGCCTAGCGATTTGGTTTAGCCCATGCTAGTTAGATCAGTCATATGATGACTGATTAGATAAGATCTAAATTTAAGTCTCACCATAAATATTAAGTCCATAGATCTTTCATCGTTGTAGATGTGCAGACGTGTTATCAGCATTGATTGTTCTTTGTTGGTCACAGTGGTTCAGTTGCATCAGGAACATGCAACCACTATTTTAGTAAAGAGTTGCTCCAGGGTATGGATGGGGTTGGACCCAATAACTATTAGGTGAGAGACCGAATGACGGTCATGCACCTGCTTGTGAATGGTGGGTCGGGCTTAACTAAGAAGTATGGGCAATAACTGTTAGGTGAGCCCACATGACTTAGAGACCAAGTGGCTGCAACATGCTTAGTGAAGCATCTGGACAAAGAGTTGCCTATGCATCAGTGTGTATGTTACTAATAACTATTATGTGAGGTGTATGTCATCGGTGGGATCACAGCATCCACTAAAAATTCTTTATCACATTAAAATTTTTGTTTCCTTCCAAGGGAGTGGAGGGATCCAAAAAATTAGTGGGAGTCATTATTTGCATCTTAAAGTCTCTAGAAGCAAATTAAGTATAGAAGTCTAACTTGAATCTCTACTCTAGTAGTTAAACCATCATGTCAGCCTCAAACCCTCTAGCTCACATCTTTGAAACCAATCATTTGACTAGTAATAATTTTAAAGACTGACTTAAAAATCTCAGGATTGTCCTGACTTCAAAAAAGTTAAGCCATATTCTCGATCAGGATCCCGTTGTGTTGTCAAACCATCCTACTACTGAGCAAAGAGCTACTTTTGAGAAGTGGACGGATGAAGATAGTCGGGTCAAGTGCTATGTGCTAGCATCTATGTCAAATGAGTTGCAAAGCCAGCATGAGCATATGCCCACTGCTCGGGCCATGGTCACTCACCTACAAAAATTGTATGGTAAACATAGCCATACTGCATGCTTCGCAGTATCCAAAAGACTCTTTAACTTAAAGATTCATGAGGGGCAGTCTGTCTATGAGCACTGTATGATAGTGATCAAGGATATTGAAGAGCTTGGAAAGCTCGAGATTGATATGCAAAAGAAATTGCAGATGGATCTGATCCTTCAATCCCATACTAGTTCATATAGTCAATTCATCGTGAATTTTCATATGAACAAACTTGACTGCACTATTCTCAAACTTATCAACATGTTGGTCACAACAGAGGGTACCTTGAAGAGTTCAAGGGGCACTGTTCTTATTGTGGAGCGAACTTCTTCTTTCAAAAGAAAGTCTACAAAGAAGTAGAAGAAGAAGGCTAAATCTACAAAGAAGTAGAAGAGAGAGAGCAAGCTAAAGAAGGATGGTCCAATGGTAGTTGAGGCAAAAGAAAAGTGTTTCCACTGTCATGCTGAAGGACACTAGAGGAAGAATTATCTGAAATATCTGGAGAGTTTGAAGATCAAAAAGGATGACAAACCTTTCAAAAGTATGCTCTAATAGATTCTAACCTCACTATTTCTTCTACTTCTAGTTGGGTATTAGACTCTGACTCAAGTACTCATATATGTACCTCAATGCAGGATCTGATAGAAAGTAAGAGATTGAGGGAAGGTGACATGATCCTTCGGATTGGTACTGGAGCAAAGGTTGCTGTAGAGGCCCTTGGCACTTACCCTCTTTGATTACTATCTGGCATTAGATTAAATTTGAAAGACTGTTATTATGTTTCTGTAGCAAGTCAGAATTTAATTTCCATATCTATGCTAGCATAGGAAGGTTTTGAAATTTGTTTCAATAAAATTTTTTGTTCTATTTATCTACGAAATAAAGTAGTTGCATGGGATCTTTTAATTGACAGTCTTTATCACTTACATGTTGATGCGAATGTGAACCTAAATGAGCAAATAGTGAGTATCGTAGGCAAAAAGAGAATCAAAGATGAAATTAATGAAAAATCCTTGTGGTATCATAGACTAGGTCATATTGGAGAGGACAGGATAAACAGACTGGAGAAAGATGCGATCCTTGGCTCTCTTAACCCAAAACTGTATCCAGCTTGTGAATCCTGCCTTCGAGGAAAGATGGTCAAGTTGTCCTTTGTAGGACATGGGAAAAGGGCCACAGAGCTACTTGCCCTGGTACACACCGACGTGTGTGGGCTATTTGATGTGCAGACTAGAGGTGGTTACACCTACTTCATTACTTTTATCGATGATTTATCTATGTATGAATATATATATCTAATTATATACAAGTCTGAAGCTTTTGAAAAGTTCAAAAAATTCAAGCATGAAGTAAAGAAACAGACGGATAAACCCATTAAGGTTCTTCAATCTGATCGAGGAGGTGAATACCTTAGTCAGAAATTTTTGAGATATTTTATGGACAATGGTATAATCTTTCAGTGGACCCCTTCAGAAACATCTCAGCTCAACGGAGTATCCAAAAGGAGGAATAGGACCCTATTGGATATGGTCAGATCTATGATGAGCTTCACTGATCTATCTTTATTTTTTTGGAGACATGCCTTGTTAACTATCATTCACTTATTGAATAGGATTCCATCAAAGTCTGTTCCTACCATATCATATGAGATATGGTTCGGTAAAAAGCCAAGTTTGGGTTATCTTAAGACTTGGAGATGTCCAGCCAATGTCAAGAGACAGATGACGGAAAAGTTGGAGGATAGATCTATTATAGCTTACTTTATAGGGTACCCAAAAGAATCTATGGGATACTACTACTTTTCACAAGACCATAATATAATTATGAGTTAAAATATTATATTTTTGAAAAAATAGTTTATCCAGGATGGCGACAGTGGGAGGTTAGTGGAACTCGAAGAGAAGATCTCTAAAGAGTCTAGAGCTATAGATCCTCAGGAACCTGTAGTCTATGAGCCAGTAGTTGATGTTCCTCTGCCACCTCGTAGATCTAGAGGGTCTCCCGACCTCCTGAAAGGTACATGGATATACTTATGGAGGAAGTAAAAAAAATATTCCTTATGGAAGATAGGGATCATGGTGATGATCTCAATACCTTTGATGAGATGATGTCTGACATCGATTTCAAGAAATGGTTAGATGCTATGAAGTTAGAATTTGACTCGATGCACTCGAAGCAAGTCTGGACTTTCATGGATCTATCTGAAGGTATTGTACCTATTGAATGTAAATAGATCTATAAAAGGAAGATAGGTGTCGATGGTAAGGTAGAGACCCATAAAGCTAGGCTTATGGCTAAAGGTTGTAGTCAGCGTGAAGGCATTGACTATCAGAAAATTTTCTCATCCATAGCCATCCTAAAATTCATCCACACTCTACTTGCTGTTGTAGCTTATTACGATTATAAAATCTGACAGATGGATGTGAAAACTGCCTTCCTGAATGGATATCTTGAAGAAGATATCTATATGGAGCAGCCTATAGGTTTCATATCCGATGATGGTGATCACAGAGTCTACAAACTGCAAAGGTCCATATACAGATTGAAGCAAGCTTCTCGAAGTTTAAATCATCATTTTGATGAAGCAATCAAATCATTTGATTTCATCAAAAATGAAGAGGAACCTTGTGTATACAAAAGGGTTAGTGGGAGCATGATCACCTTCCTCGTACTATACATGGATGATATTTTCTCATTGAGAATGATATTTCCATGCTGACCATAATCAAAAGATGGTTGTCTAAGGAATTCTCCATGAAAGACCTAGGGGAAGCATCCTATATTCTCGAAATAAAGGTCTATAGGGATAGATCTAAATGGATGCTTGGCCTATCACAAAAGCTGTACATAGAGAAGGTGCTGAAGAGGTTCAGCATGAAAAACTCCAAGAGAGGTCTTTTACCTCTCAGGCATGGTATTCGTCTTTCTAAGATGATGTGTCCGACCACATCTGAGGAGGTTCAGTGCATGAGTAGGATTCCTTATGCTTCAGCAATAGGAAGCCTCATGTATATCATGCTATGTACTCGACCTGATATTGCTTTTGCTGTGAGTATCATGAGCAGATATCAATCGAATCTAGATAAAGAGCACTAAATAGCTGTGAAGAACATCCTTAAGTACTTAAGAAGGACTAAGGATTTGTTCTTGATCTTTGGAGGTAATTCTGAGTTATGATTCGAGAGTGTATTCTTATTCGATTTACTAGAAAGGTTCTGAGTAATCCATCATAGAGGCTGAGTGTGCTATAGATGTGTAGGATAAATTTTAATTTTAATATTAGTTGTAGAACTGGATGTCATGTCATGACATAGTACTGCAAAGATAATGGCACCATAGCGCTTGCTAAGGAGCCAAAGTCTCACCAAAAGTTCAAACACATAGAGCACCGATATATGCGACTACCTCATGTCGAGGTGCGAAGAGTAGACTTTCTGAAAAATATGGCAGATCTGTTGACTAAGCAATTGAGACAACCCAAAAATGGAAGTCTACCTTGAAAAGATGGGACTTGGATTTGTGGCTAATTGACTTTAGTCCAAGTGGGATATTGTTAGATGTATGTCCTAGAAGCCAATATGGCTGACATAATGTAATATTTCTAGGATATAATTTTATACTTAATATATTGATATGATCAATAAAAGGGGCAAGTTCTTTTTCATTCAAGTGTAATATATCCTTGAATCGTCCATGAAATTAGTTTCGATACATATTCTCAAAGTGTTGAGAATTAGAGATATATATTTAATTTCTAAAGGCTCACAATCGTAGGATCATCATGAGGACGATGATAGATCAGGACAGACTGGTGCACAAATTACTTCCTTCGGGATTGATGGGTCTCTAATCTAATGTATAGAGATATAGGATGACAAGTGCGGGTGGTTGTTAGAGAACAACTGGCATTGAGTGTGACCATACGAGAGATCACTTAGATTTCAATTCAATCATCAGTGATTGTCTTGATGCTATAGTTGTGTGACTAATCTTTTGACTTAAGATAGTACTGCTACTCACAGTGAGGCTGCTGGAGTTTGATTGACATATAAACATGGGTCTCAATGAGCCCTTGTAGTGGTGTTGGCGATAATTGGTCCACTGTAAGAGTAGAGTGCACATCAAGAAAGGATCTATCGATCTTGATAGAGAGTAGTCCTATAAGATTTGAGAGGCTAAGTCCAAGAGTCTGTGACCACAATAGTGTGATTGATGGAAAAGAATTTTCATAAAAGTCACAACTAGACTTGAGCTAATCAATCTATCATATGATAGATGTTGAGGTTTAACGATTTATCTATGACTTGCCATCTAGTCAGGACTTACGATAGAGAGACTAAATCACACATTAACTACACCTAAAGATTCATTTCAATTTTACTAGGTTGCCACTACATACTGCTAGGTGTCACTGGTGGATTGTGAGAGCTCACTAGGGTTATTTTGGATCAACAATCCTTGATTGAGTTAGAGTAGAATTGTTTCAATCCATTGAAAAGAGTTTCAATGATACAATGATAGAGATCATTGTATGTCTCACTAACAGATAGAATTGAACCTATGAGGTCACACAATAAAGGGATCATACCTAAAATTAGTAATTGAGCTTATGAAGTGTCAATTGGGTTTAGAGAAATTCATTGGGTTCATGGTAATCTTGCTAGCACATGGTTGGACCCAATTCCTCTTTCAGTTAGGATTACTTATTTGATAAGTTAATTCTAACTTAATTATCTACTGATTATCTACATGAATAAGATTCATGAGACTCCAATTGTTGGGGGTCTAAGGTTATGGATCACATAAATTAAGGGTGCAAGTTCCTTATGAATCTGCTTGATAGTTATTATGGGGCGCCACTTTGAATTGTTCAATTTGGGTGTGTCCATTGATTAGAGGGCCTTTAGTTCTCATATGAGGTGTCTCTTGGGTGATAAAGAAGGTGTTTATTTATGGGTGCAATGGCTCCAATAGTAGGTGCCAATAAGGGTTCCTAACATAAGTTGGATAACTTAAGAAAAGAGGAAACCCAATACAAGTAGGACTTGTACTTTGGTATTGAATATGATTCAATCTTTATGCCTATAAAAGCAGACCTCTCCTAAGATCCTAAGACCATCCATGCCACCCCCTCTCCACACCCAAAGAGCTCCCCACACCCCTCTTCCTTCTCCCTTTCTCTTCTTCTCCCTTGGGCATCCCATATATGCCCCATACTTGGGATGCGCATCCCAAGTGTTGCACATGCCCAAAGTGTTGGGCGGCCCTTTATCTGCTGGTTGTTGGTCTCTTGTAGCACCACAAGGCAAGAAAAAAGGCTAGAGAGAAAGAGAAGATAAGGATCAAGGAGAAAAATCAAACATTGTTCACGATCCAGGCTTCGTTCAGATTCAGTAAGCTGAATTTTGAAGAATCAAAATTTAGATCTTAGAAGGCTATTCCAGGCTGATCCCAAGTAGATGCTCATAGAGACCGAATATTTGTACAGCTAACAAAGAGCCTTATCTCTTTTAGATCCAGATTTAAAGAAAGAGATTGCGAAACAGGTATGTGATTTGATCACAATATTTCAGCATATATCAATTTCAGCATATGAAATAGATCCATGTAGTTTTATATTTTTATGCATGCAAAATTTAAATTAAAATTATTTTAAACTTATTTCTGCTACGATATTTAGAAAATTAAGTTTTTGAAACACATATGCATGCTTCAATCCCAAATTCCAACAGGTTAGTTAGAGTTGGAACAAGATCTTGAATCCTATTTGGAATAAGATTTAACCAACTTGAAACACCCCATGTGATATAAATCTCCATGCCCCACCTCTCTTTAACATGAGAAATCTTATGCCCAACTATGATGTGCACCCCCTTCTCTTCTCTTGCATGAAAAGGAGGCATCCCTCCCTCCTTGTCGCCCCAAAACAAGGAGGGGGCATCCAAGATTTGGACGCCCCAACACCCACACGCCAAGCCCCTTTTCCATGTCTCTTTGAAAGATATTTTGCAGAGACTTTATTGTTGGTTCTTAGGCATCAAAAAGAGGCTTCTCTACTAATTTTATAGTAAAAAATCAAAGAAGAAAAGTTCTTCCCAAAGAGAGAAAGAGAAGGAAGAATATAGGTCTTCTTTTTTCTATGCAGCCTTGAAGGAGTTCTTCTTCCAGATTCTTTCTCTATTTTTCTTCAAGTTGAAAATCAAATTGGATCTAATTTTTAATATAAAGATTTAGAGAAGAAATACCAGAAAAGATTTGGTTGGGTGTTTGGGGCTTCCTAGATTTCTAGATCAAGGAAAAAAAGAGAGAAGAACAATTCTTTTCTTGGATCTCTCTTTTAGATTCTTCTAGGGCTCAGGATTTTATATGATTTTCAGCATAAAAAATTAGATTAGATCTTATTTTTATTTTAAAAAATTAGAGAAAAATTTTTTTCTCAAAGATATGAAAGGAAGAGAGATAGGTTCTCTCTTGTGTGTGGGAGAATTGAGAAGAAAGGGTTCTTCTCTTAATCTCTATTGTAGAGATTTGATGCATGGATCCAGTAAGAAAAGGAGAGGGTCTCCTTATTCTTTATCTTCTTCATGATTTCTCTTAGATCAATCAAAGCATAATGTCCTTGTAAGCTAGCACTCTTGAGGAGATCGATCAGTACAAGGGCTTCGTATGGATATCTATAGAGGCCGGACGCGTGTGCGGTTGTCAAGCATCATGAAAAATTAAGTACCACAGATTTTAGATGCGGAGATCTACTACCCATACTCAGGTATGAGATTTTACTCTTAATTAATATTTAGATATGATCTAAATATAAATTATATATGATCTAATTACACGTAGATATGATCTATACTTATTGAATTTTAGATTTTAGTTTTGGATACATACATATTAGTACATATCATAGATCCTGTATGATGATTTTAGATTGGATCTATGCATGTATTGTATTTTAAATTATTTAATCTATAGATGTTCTACTGTAAATTTTTAAAAATACATGTACAAAACCCACCACGCTTCCCTTCACTTAGGATTAATTGAATCGATGCAGGAGGATATATCATTTAGTCTTTAAAACAAGTTCACGATCAAACGATATGCTATTATATTAGGATAATAGCTATATCAAATGTAGGTCATTGTATGCCATATATATTGATTGTCCTCTTAACCAAGGAGTGTGGAGACACTAGCATGACATGCAAGTGAGACGTAGGAGTATATCTCACTGAATGTGACTAACTTCGGAGCACTCTGCTATCAAGAGTAACTCCAAAAAGATATGGATATAAGTATCCCTCCGATTTGAGATCATCATGGTGACTTACAAGTAACTCACTGTGCTTTAGTGCTAGACTATCTGAATTTTTAATTCAGGATCAAAAAATTTTTGAAGTCGGTGTGTGAGTCAAGATGGAATTGACCACTCTATGTCATTGGAGAGTATGCTTAAATATATATTCAATTTAGCAAAATCTTGGCCAGGATAATCCTTATGAGAAGTCATAGGATTAATTGGGTTGAGACACAATTAGAATGCACTGATCAAGAGTTGACAATTAACTTTGAAGTCATCCTGAGCATCAAAGGTCAAAGAGATGAATTATACGATAACCATAGTCTATTAGGTTCTTAGATGTTGCTTCACACACATTCGACCTATCCAGATGTCGGGTATCATTGCTAGATGATCACTTTAATTGATACAGAAATTTATTTTTATGCTATTGATATAGGTTCAAACCTATGAGGTCACACACATAAGAAGTACCTCTCAGATCGTATGACTGATCGATGATTAAGAATCATCCAAGGGTAAAATCGTCAATACGATTGATGATTACCCTGAGCAATAGTTGCAATAAAAATGAGCAATAGTTGCAATAAATGACTTCACTAAGATTCAATGATATTTAGAAGTATTAGTCAGCAATTAAATTACTGATTAGTTTAGTTTGATTGAGAATTAGTCTAGATTAAATCTAATTGAATTGGATTCAATTAGATCAAATATATTAGGTTATAGGATGACCTAATTGCTCAGGGAGATTAAGCCCTGATTGATTAGGACTTGAATCGAGTTAATTTCTAATTGAGTTAGGATCAAATTAGATTGGATTTAATCACTTCAAATTAGATAGAGTTTGAATAGATCAAATTTGGTTTGAATTTGCAATCAACTTGAATTTTGAATTCAAGATTGAATTCAAAATTTGAATAATTGAAGTCCCTTGCGCCACCTGCCTTCTCCACACCATTTCTCATCACACAAAACTTGTTTGTGCATGATATTTCTTTGACAAAAACTTTACTTTGTCACCCACTTGGATAAGGATGTGGTTGATTTTGATTTGAATTTAAAAGAAGTTTTAAATCTGATTGAAACCTCATCCTAATCCCTTCCACTTGCCAGCCAATTTGAGGAGTTCTTTCTGTGCGACAAAAATGAGAAGCTCCTGATGGTTTTCCATGCCCATTTCCTTATGTTCAGCACTTCTTTGATCAGAGGATTGATGGGGATAAGAATGGCTTTGTTTGAGTTCAAATGAGATTTAAATTTGAACTTGAATGGGCACTTATCCTATCTTATCATCCTTGATCAGCAACCATAAAAAGGATTGTTTTTGTGCGTTGAACCTCTAAGATTTTCCATCGAGAGATAGAGCAAGAGGAGAGGGGCTGAACCAGGGGTCTTGGGCATGAGGATCTAGGGTGGACGATTTTGCTTTCGATGTGTGATTAGAAGAGAACAATCTCTTCTTTGTTGAGAGTTTAGCTTTGGCATTGAGTAGTTTTGGAGAGAGAGTTTTAGATCAGATTTAGGTAATTCTCTGCTATTCTTACATCCTCCAGCAACCTTCATCAATCTATCTTAAACCTTAAAATGGTTCGAGGTGATTGGAAAAGAAGATCTAATCAGATCAGCTACTAGAAGCGATTTTCGTGAGCTAGTACTCTCGAAGACAACAGATCGAAACCAGGGCTTTATGTGGATATTTCGTAGAGGCCAGACACACTTCGCAGCTATGTGCAACCAGTGAAGACCTCTAAATCTACATTCACGATCGTGGTGTTCGACTACCTGCACTCAAGTATTGGGTTTGGATCCTTGGTTATTGTAGATCAGATCTACTGCTTTACTTGTTTTCATGAACATCATACAGATTTTATTATTTAGATTTTTTTCATGCACATATACATGCCATAGATCTATTTATAGGATATTTTATGACCAAATCATATGCTTGCATTGTAGATTAAAATATTTAATCTAAAGTTATTTCACTGTAAAATTTTAAAAATGCATGCATGAAACCTCTGTGGTTTTCCTATGATGGTATCAGAGCCGTATTTCTTTTGATATATATATTCTACATATATCTTTATAAAATTTGAATTTTATTTATTTAGATTAGATCTAAATAATTAATTTTAATTTTGAGTAGTATAATAGTTAGATTGGATAGATCACCATGGCCGTCTGATCATAGAAGAAAGTAGGATTTCATTGCCTTCTCTTCCCATTCAATGGGGTTCTCTTATGAAAATGAACAATGATTTTTTTTCAAGAAGATGAATAATGAAAAAAGATTAAAATTTTATTTTAGATTTAATATATTATATGTTAGATCTAAAATTAATTTATTATTGACTGCATGAAAACTTGTGAAATATTTTACAAAATATTGGAAACGATTTTCAAATATTGAACCCCAACCCATGTCAGCTCTAAACTTAATTGAGAATTAAGTGATCTAGATTTGAGAATCAAAGGTCTAAGGCCATTTTTATAAATCATAGGTTTATGGGTTAGCTCAAGTCAGGTCTGTTCAACTAGATTAGACCTAGAGTTTGAAATCACAAAGATAATGGACTATGTTAAGTAATTGATCAAATCTAATTAACTATTAATTATGATTGGATCAATTCTTTTCTTGATCAATTTTCAATAGTTGTAGTTGGTCAAAGTTTATATCTTTGATTAGATCAAGATGGACCTCGATCTGGCTCAGTGGTTGAGCCTTGAGTTTTTAGGCAGACCAAATTGAAATAAATAAACCAATTGGTATCTAAAGAAGTTTGGCAATCTTGATCGGTGGTCATTAATTAGGAGCTATTCACATAGATTGAGTCGATGGTGAGTTAATAGTATATCCTTCCCATCGATCTCACTTACCTAGTCAATGTGATTGATCTATGTTCAATTAGGCTGCTCATTGACTCGAGCTATGCCATGTCACATAGGTGAATCAGTATGATGGATTTAGGTGCCCCTGGATCGGCTTGTATCTAGTCTTCTATGATTCAACTTGGTGAAGTCAGTGGGAGGATTATGTTTAGCTAATCAATTTTTTCAATTCTCTTAACATAATTTAATCAAATTTTCTAAATTATTAGGTCTATAAAATGAAATAGTTATGGAGTTAACTAAATCATTACCTCCCATTAAGTTGGATGGTAATGGATCCAACAATCTGATGATCATGGGATGGCGCCATGCCCCTGGTGCTCATCTAACTATTAGAATTATCATTTATAATATGATAATTTAGCTGTGTCTTTCTAATAGGTGGTCAGATTAGCTGAGCTACACTCAAGACTAGTCATTCGTTAGTCTGATGTGCTAAATTTTATCATGTTAATGGTTGGACCTAACTAGTATTTTTAGTGGAGGCCAAAGTCTACTGAAATGTAGCCTGAGGCAAAATAAAATATTAAAAATTATTTAAAAAAATAATTGATTATAAACCTACCTATAGAAACACAATGGTTGGTCGAGCCACACTCAGGCTCGAATGTAGTTTGTAAGGATTCTAGTACCCGCTAAGGGATTAAAGTAATTCTTCAAATTGAAGGTAGAGGCTATCAATTCGTATAAAATAATAGAAATATCTTTAAACTAAAATCCAAATCTTTAGACTTAATTAATTCATATACTAATTAGACTTTGTTTTTTTTTTAGATATGGCCACTTCTTTGTTACTTTGATCGCTATTGGATAGCGATAAGCTAACGAGATCTAATTTTGATAGCTGGTATTGAAAATTAAAGATAGTCCTAGAGCACAAGCAGATCTTATACATTCGAACAGATCTGGCACCTGAGGAGCTAGCCCCAAATGCTCATGGTGCGGTCCGAGATGTTTACCAGAAGTGGCTCAATGATCGAACCACTATGCACTGCATTATGCTGGCAATGATGAGCGACGAGTTTAGCCACAGGTTAGAGAATGCTCACCCAGAAAATATACTTCAAATATTGAATGAGTCTTTTTGTACTCCTGACGATATTGAGAGACACAATATCAATTGTACTATCTTCAATGCCGGAATGAAGGAAGGGGCATCAGTTACTGATCATGTAATGTACATGATCGAGTTAATTGAATGCTTGAGCAAGCTTGAGTTTTTCTTGCATGAACAGCTTGAGAAAGATGTAATCCTGAACTCGTTGCCCAAATCATACCTTCCATTTTTTATTCATTTCAGAATGATAAAATCTACAGTGAACTACCATGGCATGGAGGGGTTGCTGTAGAACTTTGAAAAGGATCACCAACTCCAAAAGGAGTCGGTGAACTTAATGGGAGGATCTTCTTCTGGGATCGACCCTTTAAAAAAGGAAAGAAGAAGAAGAAGAAGAAGAAGGTGTATAGTGCTTGGATGTCTCAACCTAGTCAAACCAAGAAGCATAAGGTCGATCAGAGTCAGGCAGAATGCTTTTATTGCAAAAAGTGGGAGCACTGAAAGAGAAACTGTCCTTAGTACATTACCTCTTTGGACCTGAACAGGTCAAATAAGAAAAAGAAGCAAGCCGTTGCTAGACAAGGTATTTATATGATAACTCCTTGGAACTTCTCTATTTGTGATTCTACTACCTAGGTATTAGATACTGAAAGTCTTATTAACATATGCATTCATTGCAGGGTCTGTAGGTCAGTAGGAGATTTGAAAAAGATGAGAGATTCCTTAATGTTAGAGATGGAAGACCAGTTTCAATTCTAGCTATAGGGATTGTCAAACTTATATTCAAATCTAATATAGTTGTTCTCGTGAATGCCACTTCTGTCTTAATTTTTTATTGAATATTATTTCTGTAGACCTTTTGGCCAAAAATAGTTATTGAATATCAATAAAAAAAAATTTATAATATCATTTTGAATGATATTACTATTATGAATGGATAATTGAATAATAGGATTTACATATTATCACAACCTCTTAATGTAGTGTACACGTCCAACAAATGCCCTAGATGTTAGATGTATATCCTAAAAGCCAATATGGTTGACATATTATAATAAATTTTGGATATAATTTTGTAATTTATATATTAATTTGATCAATAAAAAGATAAGTTTATTTTTTATTCAAGTATGATGCATCCTTGAATCGTCTATGGAATTAACTTTCGATACATATTCTCAAAGAGTTGAGAATTAGAGATATGTATTTAATTTTTTAATACTTTCGATCATAGTATCATCATGAGGATGGTGATTGATCCGGATAGACCAGCGCACAGATCTTCAAGATTGATGAGTCTCTAATCTACAGTATAGAGATACTGGACAACCAGGGTGGGTAGTTATTAGAGAATAACTAGTACTAAGTGTGACCATATGAGAGATCACTTGAATTTCTATTTATTCGTTAGTGATTGTCTCGATAATATAGTTGTGTGACTAGTTCTTTGATCTTAGATGGTACTACTACTCACAGTGAGGCTGCTGAAGTTTAATGGACATATAAACATGGTTCTCAATGAGCCCTTATAGTGGATATTGATGATAGTGTAGGAAAAATTTAGTGCAGGGGTAAAATGATAATTTTAAAACTTTTTCAAAATTATGATTTTACAGTGGAAAGATATTAATTAATCTAATTAATTAATATAAATTTATCCTACACTAGGATCTAAATATGATATATAGCATGCATTCATTTAAATTTAAATTTTAAATTCGAACAGTAAACACTTTACTGTAATGTGTTCAGAAAATACCTTTGTGCGGGTAGTAGATCGTCGCAATCTGATCACCATCGGAAGAGTCTGATCATCACGATGTAGCCACACAGTGTGTCTGGTCTCTACGGATCATCCACACGAAGCTTTCGATCTGATCGACTCCTCACGAGTGCTAGCACGTTGTAGAGCCCTTTTGACGGCGGATGCTGATCGAACTCCTTCGATCGATGTCTGTTGATTCTTCGGATGCTCTAGATCATCAATAGATATGCTTGAGAGGATGTTGAAGATCTCTTTGAGATTTTGTGGGCTCACGACACTCTTAGCTCACTTTCTCACTTCCCGAACCGCAGGTTAAAACTCTAGGGAACTCACCGGAAACCTTGCACCCACTTTTTTTTCTTTTCTTTCTTTTTCTCTTGGAAGGATATGGACTTCCTTCTCATGCACAAGACTTCTCACACCCCAGAATTTTTCTCCAAAAATCTTCTTCTTACACGCCCCACTCTTCTCCTTTTATAATAACGTCAAACATCTTATCCAAAAGAAAGGATAAAGATGAGTAATTGCACATTTAAATTCAAATCAAATTTTGAATTCAAATAGACACCAACTCATCCCTTATCCACTAAAGGTGTGAGGCATGGCTTAAATTATGCATGGAGTGATTTCATGAGAAACCTTTTCTCATGTAATAAATAGGGCGTAAAAAATGGGATAAGGTGCAAAGATTGATTGCCCATTCAAATTCAAACTTTATTTTAAATTTGAAAGGCCAACCAATCATCCTTATCCATCTATTTGGCATATTAAAGTAGGGCGTGGAGAGGGCTTGGCGTGAGAAAAAAATTCATGAGATGTTCCTTCTCACGAATCCAAATGGGTGCAATGGAAGTGAGGTGGCGCATGGAGATTGGGTCAAGGTGGTTTAATTATTTAAACCAACCTAATTGAACCAAATAAGTTAGGTCCAATTAGACTAATTTAAAACTAACTTAATTAAGCTTAATTAGGCTCAATAAAATCCTAATCAAATCAGGAATTGACTAAGCCCAACCCCTGATCAAATCAAGGACCAAACCATCTCGACGACTAGGTCAACTCTTAACCTAATCAGGTCAAACCCGACTGAATTCAATTCAATTGGACTTGATCCAAAAATAATTACTCAATCAAATTGAGTTAATTAATGATCAAATCACTAATTAAATCTCTCATAAATACTGAGTCCAAATCCTATGGGCAATCAGGCATCAGAATTCATCGATATGTAAACCTGATCAAAAAATCCCAACCAGTGAGACTCTTGACCCCGATACCCATAATGTGTGGAACTCATGATCAGAGAATTCTGATTCTCGATCACTGAGTCCCAAACATGTAGGATTCTACATCAACCATCAGATCAGATAAGAATCTCCAATGTGTGTGACCCCGCAGGTTCGAACCTAAGTCGGTAGCACAGGAACAAATTCCTGTACTAATCGAAGTGACCATCTAGTAATGGTACTCGATGACAGGATAGGTCGAATGGTCACAATCGCAACACTCAAAATCTACATGAATATTGTTACTGTATAATTCATCCTTTTCACCTATATGTTTAGGATGACTCAGGGTTAAACTGTCAACCCTGATAAGATCATCCGAATCATGCTCAACTCAAACAGTCCTGTGACTCCTCACAAGGACTACCTTGGCCAAGATTTTGCTAAATTGAAACATGATTGTACACAGCTCCTAAATTGGAGTGATCAATCTCATCTTGACACACGCACCGACAAGTCAAGTACTTGACTACACCCAGCAGCCTTCCATCACTGAATTAAAAATTCAGGTAGTCCAGTGCCTAAGTGCAATGAGTTGCTTGCAAGTCATCGTGGCGGTCTCAGGTCGGAGGGATATTTATACCCATATTCCATCGGAGCAAATCTTGACAGCAGAAATAGCTCCGGAGTCGGTCACATTCAGTGCAGATGTATCCTTACATCTCACCTGTATGCCTTACCAGTGCCTCCACACTCATTGGTTAAGAGGACAACCAACCTATATGGTACACAATGACCTATGTTTGATAAACGTTGTCGTCTTTGGTAACAACGTATCATTTGGTCGCGAACAGATTTAAGGACTAAATGATAAATCCTCCTTTGTCAAGTCTAAATATTCCTAAGGACTTCACCACAACATAGGAGTTCATTAGAAGATGATATATTTTATGATGAAAAAAGCTAAAATAATTTTTATTAATTCATAATTCATGTATAATACAAAAATGAGCACAACCGTCAACAGGCTGACGATTGGCTTTGGGACACTATTTCCAACAATCTTCCACTTGGTCTAAAGCCAATTGGTGCAGTATCTAATACCCATCTTTGACTTATAGTCGTCGAACTTTTTCACCGCAATGGCTTTAATGAATGGGTCAGCCAGGTTCTCCTTCCCGTCGATCTTCTGAAGATCAATGTCACCTCGATCCATAATTTCTCGGATGAGATGGTAGCCGCGTAGAATATGCTTCGTCCGCTGGTGTGCCTTTGGTTCCTTCGCCTGAGCAATGGCTCCAGAGCTGTCACAGTAGAGCAGAACTGGACCAACATAGGAGGATGCTACTCTGAGCTCGGTGATGAATTTCCTCAGCCACATCGCTTCTTTGGCAGCATCTGATGCAGCGACATACTCCACCTCACAAACTAAATCAGCCACTGTGTGTTGCTTGGAACTTTTCCAGTAGATAGCCCCACCATTAAGGGTAAAAATAAATCCCGACATACTTTTGCTGTCATCATGATCAGACTGAAAACTAGAGTCTGTAAACCCTATAAGTCTCAAGTCCGATTCACCATAAACAAGCCACTAGTCCTTAGTATTTCTTAAATACTTCAAGATGGTTTTAACAACCTTCCAGTAATTTTTCCCTGGATCAGATTGGTATCTACTCACTACCCCTAGTGAGTATGCCACATCTGATCGTGTACATGTCATGGCGTACATGATAGATCCCACTGCCAAAGCATATGAAATTCTACCCATACGCTCTCTCTCTTGAGGTGTTGTCGGACAATCTCTCTTCGAGAGAGAAATTCCATGGCCTATCAGAAGATAGCCATTTTTGGAATTCTCCATGCTGAACCTCTTCAGCATAGTATCAATGTACGTGGACTGAGATAAACCAAGCAACCTTTTAGATCTATCCCTATAGATCCTCATCCCTAGGATGTAGGAAGCTTCTCCCAGATCCTTCATGGAGAACTGTGACGACAGCCAAATCTTTATTTCCTGTAATGCAGGGACATCATTCCTGATTATGAGAATGTCATCCACATACAATACAAGAAATACTACTACTGGACCATTAGCCCACTTATAAATGCATGGCTCTTCTCCATTCTTAACAAAGCCATACGTCTTGATCGTCTTATCAAAACGTATGTTCCAACTCCGTGATGCCTGCTTACATCCATAAATGGACCTCTGTAGCCTGCACACCATAGACTCATCTGTGGATGTGAATCCTTCAGGTTGTATCATATACACCTCTTCATCCAGCTCTTCGTTTAGGAAAGCTATCTTTACATCCATCTGCCAGATTTCATAGTCCAGATGGGCAGCTATCGCAAGCATAATCCGAATGGATTTGAGCATTGTCACAGGAGAAAATGTCTCGTCATAGTCTATACCATAACATTGACGATATCCCTTGGCAACCAGATGGGCTTTATAGGTTTTCACCTTTCCTTCTGTGCCTCTCTTCCTCTTGAAGACCCACTTACACCCTATGAGTTTTACTCCTTCGGGTGGGTCAACCAATGTCCACACATCGTTGACCTTCATGGACTCCATTTCGGATTTCATGGCCTCTAGCCATTTCTCAGAGTCGGATCTCTGCATTGCATCCATGTAGGTGATCGGATCCTCATCATTTTCATCAAGTTCGATAGGATCGCCGTCCCGGATCAAGAAACCATAGTATCTGTCCGGTTGACGTGGTACTCTACCAGATCACCTTAAGGGTGCTTGAACAATGGGCTTCGAATCTGATCTAACCAAATTCGGTTCAGGTTCAGCAACTTGTGTTGATTTTTCCATCTGTCGAACTTCATCAAGTTCGACCTTAGAGGCAACAATCCCTTCACCAAAAAACTCCTTTTTCAAAAAGATTGCCTTAAGGCTGACAAACTCTTTTTACTCATCAGCTAGGTAGAAGTAATACCCTTTGGTCTCTTTTGGGTACCCTATAAAATTACACTTGTCAGACCTTGGTCCAAGCTTGTCCGTAATTAAACATTTAACATAAGTCGGACATCCCCAAACTTTAAGGTGCAAGAGTACTGGCTTACATCCTATCCATATCTCATATGGCATTTTGGTTACAGACTTACTCGGAACCTTATTTAGAAAGTAACAAGACGATTCGAGCGCATATCCCCAGAGGGAGATCGGCAGACCAGCAAATCCCATCATGGATCAAACCATATCCAACAAGGTCCGATTCCTCCTTTCAGATACACCATTATGTTGTGGTGTTCCAAGAGGAGTCCACTGAGAGAGAATCTCATTCTCCCCAAGATATGTCAGAAAATCATTGAAAAGGTATTCACCTCCTCGATCAGATCGAAGAGTTTTAATACACTTTCCAGTTTATTTTTCTACCTCATTTTGGAATAGTTTAAACATTTCAAATGACTCTGATTTATGCTTCATTAAATAGACATACCCATACCTCGATAGGTCGTCTGTGAAGGTTATGAAGTAAAAATATCCACCTCTTGCACTTGAGCTCATGGGTCCATATACGTCAGAATATACCAAACCCAAGAGTTCACTGGCTCACTTACCTTTCCCAGTAAAAGGTGATTTGGTCATTTTACCAAGATAATAGGACTCACAGGTTGGAAGTGATTCACAATCACCTACTTTAAGAATTCCTTCTTGAGCCAATCTATTTATCCTGTTCTTATTGATATGACCTAGCCTATAGTGCCAAAGGTAGACTTCTGATACATTATCTATTCTAGGGCATTTACCGGAGGTTTGAACCACATTAACAGGTTGTGATAGAAAGTAAATTCCATTATTAAGTTGTCCAACAAATATTGTAACACCATTCAAAATGATATTGCAAATATTTTTTTTATTAAAAATTGATAACCGTTCATGGCCAAAAGGCCTATAGAAATAATATTTAATAAAAAGCTTGGATAATAGTGACATTCACTCAGAATTATGTTTCGAGAATTGATTATACGGTTCATGATTCCTAATGCTAGAACTGGAACTTTGCTTCCATCTCCAATGTTCAGAAATCTCTCGCCTTCATCAAATCTCCTACTGACCTGCAGACCCTGCATCGAATTGCAAATATGATAAGGGCTTCCGGTATCCAATACCCAGGCAGTAGTATCACAAATAGAAAAGTTGCAAGGTGTTATCATATAAGTACCTTGCTTCTTCTTCGGCCTTTTCGGGTCCAGGGAAGCAATGTATAGAGGACAGTTCCTCTTCCAGTGCCCTTGCTTCTTGCAAAACAAGCATTCCGCCTGGCTCTGATCGGACTTGCACTTCTTGGTCTGACCCTGTGCAGATGTCCCAGCATGCAGCTGCACCTTCTTATTCTTCTTCTTCTTGTTCTTCTTCTTCGCTTTCTTAAAGGGTCGATGACCAGAAGAAGACCCTCCCACAACATTCACCGACTCTTTATGGAGCTGGTGATCCTTCTCAAAGTTCTGCAGCAATCCCAACAAACTGTGGTAGTTCACTGCAGGCTTTGTCATCCGAAAATGAGTAAGGAAGGGGAGGAAGGACTTGGGCAATGAATTAAGGATCGCATCCTTACTGAGCTGCTCATGCAGGGGAAAGCCCAATTTAGTTAGGCGCTCAATCATTTTGATCATGTACAGTATATGATCAGTGACTGAGGCTCCATCCCTCATTCAAGTATTGAAAATAGCACAACTAGTTTTGTGCCTTTCAACATCGTCAGGCGTGCCAAAGGAGTCATTCAATGTTTGAAGCATCTCCTGCGGTTGGGCGTTCTCGAACCTGCGGCTGAACTCATCATTCAATGCTGTAGCATAATGCACCGAACGGTGGTGTGATCATTGAGCCACTTCTGATAAGTGTCTCAAACTGTCCCTTTAACGTTCGGGGCTGGCTCCTCAGGTGCCAGATCCGTTACTACATAAAGGATCCGCTCATGCTCAAGGATGATTTTTAATTTTCAATACCAGCTATCGAAATTAGATCCCATGAGCTTGTCAGTATCTAATAATGACCGGAGGGACAGGGTAGTCGCCATAGCTGCATAAAAGAAAACCAGACCTCTATTAGTACATAAATTATAAATACTAAAGACTTGGACTTTAGTCTAATGTTTCTCCCAGTATTTTTACGAACTGGTAGCCTTAACCTCCAATTCGAGGAATTACTTTAATTCTTTAGTGGGTATTAGAATCCACACAGACTACATACGAGCCCAACTTTGGTTGGTCAACCCATGTGCATCTATGGGTAGGTTCATAACCAGTTGTTTCTCTAAACAACTTCTAGTAATTGATTTTGCCCCAGAACCTAATCAGTAGGCTTTGGCCTCTACTAAAAAGATCTGGTTAGGTCCAACCATTAACATGATTTGATTTGGTGAATCGAACCAATAAATGATCAGGCCCGACTTTGGCCGGCCAACCTGACCACCTTCAGAAAGACTCAAACCAAATTCATATTTATGAATGATAATTCCATTAGTCAATAAGCACCAGGCCTTTGGGCCTCCAATGATTATTAAACTAATAGACTCATTATCACTCACTTAATGGGAGGCTATGACTTAGTTATCAGCATAACTTAATCATTTTTTAGGGACCTAATAATTTTTGAGGATTTTATTAAAGTATAGATGAGAAAAAAAATATCCAGCCAATTTCAATCCTCCCACTGACTTCACCAAGTCAGATTAAAAAAAATTTAATTAAAGCTGGCATTAGGAGCATCTAAATCAGTCAAACTAATTACCTAATGACATGGGTGAGCCCTAATCACCAAGTGATCTAATCAAAACCTAATTCACCAGGTTGGCCAGGTAA